>NC_066579.1:327088817-327261317 GCF_024323335.1 Lathyrus oleraceus
CTCAACTCTCCAACATCAAAGAAGCTTCAAATGAATTTTTGTCCAACATGAAAGTTGAAGAACTCTCTCTCCCATTTCCAAAAACTCCAAGATCATGAGCATCTGATGAATGGTTGGGGAGATATGGTCCAATCATTGCCAAGTGTTCATGGAACTTCAAATGGCCATAACTTTTGATTCATAACTCCAAATTTGGTGCCTCTTTTTCTAAAATGCTTATCATGACATGAAGTTTCCAAAACATTCATCACATTGCATGAATTTCCATCACATGATCATTTTCTATTCCATGCCTATTTTGGAGGGAAACTTGAAAATTTAAAATTGATGCATCATGGGAACTTTCCACCATTGCCATTGTGTTTGAAAAATGTTTTTAAGTGAGTTTAACCATCCATATGGCACTGTTCACGTGGGATTACTCCATGCACCATGCAATTTTCATTTTTTTGCCATACACCTTATTTGCACTTAATTTCAACTAAGCATGGTTAATTTGGATTAAGAGTGGATTAGGACTTCATATATATTCATAATCATAACAGAATTGAGGAGGATTCTAGATCTAGATCTCAAAATTCTCTCTCCCTCCAAAATTTTCTTCTAATCAAAAATTCAAAAATCTTCAAAGAACCTTGCAATATTCTTCCATATTCTTGTTCTCTGGTGTGAATTGAGTGCAGATCAAGCTTTGGATTGTTGAATTCGTGTGGAAATCAAGCATGGCAAGTTCATGAAAGTGAAGATGGAAGTTGATTGTTGAGCTGGATTTAAGCCACTACAAGCCTCAATTACTACACAAAGCTTCAAGATAACATCTCAGGAGTTGATTTGGATCGTTTGGAGTCTTGAATCGTGCATTTCAAGAAGCTGCTCTTCAAGAGGTTCAGTTTTCGAATCTCATAATTCTTAAATTCATTAACATGTTAGTGTAGATCTTGGAATGATGAGTTTGCTGATGCTTTTAGAATTGAAAATGATGAATTATTGAGAGAGATATGCTTGATTGAAGTTTGCTACATCAAAATGTTTTCCATCGATCCTCTCTGTTCATGATGAATTGATGTTAGATAATGCTCGATCTGTATTCTCCATGACATGAGCTTTCAAATGATGTATCCATTTCGAAATTCTAGAAAAAAAAACTGTTGAGTGACTATTGTTCATCACCGTCAACACGAGGAAGACGGTGTTTTCCACCGCGCACCACCGTGATGAATAGTGTTAGGGTTTGGCTCTGGTTCTTGTTTGAAGAACATGTTTGATCCGTGTTCCTCGCTTCGATCCATGTGGAACGTGTTTGTGTATTTTTTTTCATTTTTATTTCCAGGGATTGAAACGACGCGGTTTTGATTGGCGCTCACACATGGTTCGATCCTGGCCTAAGACGTTTTTCAAATTAATTCCTCTTTAGCCTTTCCCTCCAAATTTCCATATGCCATGATCCACTTTCATTTCAAATATTTTGCCAACTTTGAAAAATCATATAAAATTGAAAAATGATCCAATTAATTCCTGGTTTTTTGCTACTTGATCCTTGGAATGTCTTCTATTTTATGGTATTGATTTCTGAAGTTTTGCATGGCTGGATTTTGAATTATGTTAGGATGATTGAACATGTGTGCTTTTGTGACATTGCCTTGTTTTTTCCATTGTGAAATGCTTGATATTGATCCAATGGCCCTGAAATTTTGTGTGTTGGTTCTTAACATGTTGATGGACATTTTAGGCTTGGTTTGATATTTTTCTCATGTTCCATCCCTGTTTTATGTACATATTAACATGGTGTGACAATGTATGTCACACAATTGGATGTCTTGCTTGTGCAATTTTATTTCCATATCAAATTAGCTCCTCTGTTTATGATTTTTGGTATGATGATTGGTTTGGATATGGTGTATGCTCATGAAAATTTCCAGAATTATTTGAGTCATTTCTGTTTTGATTTGAAATTTTATTTCTCAATGTCCAAAAGTATGCCTTGAATTTGCCTTTGACTTCTCTTGATTATTACATGCCCTTGCTTGATGATTTTGATGTGGTCCTCTTTAGGAGATGTTCATGATTGATTAAAGATGATTCATGTTGAGTTTTAGGTTCTGTTTTGAATTTTTTCCTCACTTTTGACCCTAGGCTTTGCCTTAGGGGTTTGGACTCACATTTTGGGTTGTGCATTTCAGGTTTCAAAGCAATTCGCCACATTGGTTGATATTATCTCATCACTTGTGATACAAGCTATTTTGGTTGACTAACCTTGCTGTTTTGAGGTCTTGTGGATGGTGAAGCAATTTAGTTTGCTTGCACCTTATGCCTTGCACCATTGTTATCTGATGATTTGTTGTCTGACTGTATTAATTGTTTGATTTGTCTGGATATAAATATTGACTGGTTTAGCTTTTCTTACAGGCACTTTAGCCGTTTTAACTCATTATTTGAGTTGTTTTGCTTTGCTTGTGGTTGGCATACCACTTAGGTATTTTCCTTGATCTCCATGTAGTCGGGAAGACCTGTCATGTTATTTTGGCAGGCACCTGTCTGAAGCCCTCCTTAAGAGGCCATGTCTTTGTTTGTTTAATTTTGTGCCAAGCAGGTTAAGTCCTCTTAAGAGGCATTGGCAGATGAAAGGGATGTGCAATCCATCCCCTGCTACTCAGTTGTGTCATTCATTTTGCTCACACCATGTGTTGATGCACTTTGAATAAAAAAACCAAAAATCTTGTATATAGAGTCATGTCATTGTGGAATAGAGTTCCTCATTCTGGACTCCCACACCTTCTATTGATTCAAGCTCACCCAGGACCGGGTTAAGAGCTATGAGGCATAACCCTCATCTCTATTTCATCTGCTCACCCTAACTCTCAATGTTAGAGGTTAAGAGCCTGACTACCCATTCCAGTATTTGGCTTGTTTGTCAAGGTCGATATGACCCCTTGACTAAAGCCCAACCTTGATTGAGCCTATTGATTGTGTATAGTGTGTGATAACGGATTGCTTGTTTGCTTATTTGTCTATCTGTGCATAATTGTTGGTGTGTGCCTATGTGCATTGGTTTCATCTTTGAACATTAATTGTATATCATTTCATGATCATTTTTCATACTTTGTGTTATTTTGCTTTGTCCATTTAGGAGTCAATTGTAAGTCCAGCTATTGGCAGTTGTTTCCTGTGATCTGGTAGGATTTGGAACTAAGACCATTGAGTGGCATTCCATTTCCTTGGAGTCGAGTGTAAGACCATTTATTGGCAACTTGTTTCCTCTTGCTTATTGCATTTGTTATCTTTGATTTGTGAGACTAATGTAAGTCCATAGATTGGCATCTGGTATCCATGTTTACTTTGATTTGTGAGACTAGTGTAAGTCCATAGATTGGCATCTGGTATCCATGTTTTCTCTGCTTTGAGAGACTAGTGTAAGTCCATAGATTGGCATCTGGTATCCATCTTTGTTTTGTGAGGCTAGTATAAGTCCATTGATTGGCATCTGGTATCCTTTTATTTTTGCCATCTCTGATACATGCTCTATTTGTTATCTGCTTTGTGTTGCCTTATTCCAAAGGAACTTCCTTGAATTATTGCTATGATTTTGAGAAAGCGATTCCTATTCCTGTTCCTCAACCTTAACCCTTTTGTGTTTAACTTTGAACCTTGTTTTCATCCTTAACATAAAAATCAGAAAACTTTTGTCCAAACATTTTCACTTGTTTTCAAAACTAGAAACCTAGGCCTTAAGCCTCCGATTTTCAAACTTCATTTTCACAATACTTCTTCTGAATTGAACATTAATGTCAACTTTGACTATCTTTGTGAATACTTCTAATTGGTTAATTCAACCCACTCAATTGCTTTTGTGGCCCTTGTCCACTTCTTAATCAAGTTTTCATGCATTAGCCATAGATCAGAGTTATCTTAGTGATTGATGTGAATCTTACCTTTTGTCCTTAGTGATCGAACTGTAAGACTTCCATACTGAAAACAGGGTTAACCCCTCTAGTATGTCGAAGTTATTCTCACATGGTGGACTTGTGGTTGTTCAGGTTGAGTTTTCTCCCTTTGATAATGAAAGACCTTAAGGCCTTTGTTTAAAATCAATCCACTCACTTTTTTTGAAATCTTTTAGCCGAACTACGGCATTTTGATCCTTATCTTTCATGAAAAGGTACGTAGGCAATGGGTTTCATCCATCCAAACACAAAAATAATAAAAACTTGTACATTCTTTCTCTCATCCCTTCAATCAATGTTTGCACAAAAATACTTCATAAACAAATAATTTTACAACAAGTTGTGAAAAGAGGTTCCCTAGGAGTACCTAGGATGCATTGGGTGCCTAACACCTTCCCTTTGCATAATTACCCCCTTACCCAGATCTCTGACCTTTTATTAGTTTTCTTCGTGTAAAACTTCTTAGGCTTTTGTTCGCTTTCTAGCCATTCCTTTGGATAAATAAAAGTGCGGTGGCGACTCTATCTTTGTATGCTTTGCTTTTGATTTAGTCAATAAATCATAAAGTGACGAAAACACGGCTACAAAAGGCATACAATGGTGTCAACAATTGAGCATCAAGAAGAGAAAATGCACATTAAATCAGAAACACATCCAATAATCATGAAACTTTTTGTGTGATATCAACATGTTAAACCTAATCATCATGCAAAAATCTAGAATCAGAGGAGCTCAATTGGTATGGCAATGAAAATGAACAAAATCAACATCAAAATGTGTGACACACATTGTCACACCATACATTCATGTGTCTAAAACAGAAATGAAAAATGCTAAAAATGCACAACCAAGCCTCATAAATCATGTAACCTATTAGGAATCAGCATACCAAATTTCAAAGCAATTGGACAATGTATGAGCATTTCACAAGAGAATTGGTGCAACATGTCAACTTTGCTTACATGTTCAAATAACAGCTCACCATTAAAATTCTAGAAATGATAAAATCATGAAATCACAACCACAAAATGCTAGACATCAAGATGAACAGGTGGCAAAAAATTGGAAGTGAATTGGATGCATATTCTATTTTTTATGATTTTTTGAATTTGCATGAAAATAATGAAATAATGTGGGAAAGTAATGGAAAGTGTTAATTGAAAATGAAATGAGAAAAAACATCATGTGAGGATCGAACCTTGGGCACATCAAAACGCCGCGTTTAAGGCTAATGAAGGAAATCAAAAGTGAAAAACAAAATGCCATTCGCTGGGAATCGAAGCGAGGTTCAGCCAAAACGCTGCACTTCACTTAATGGCGTGGCACGCCACGCAAGCAAGCCCCAGCACACGTGAGCACAGTCAAACCAACGATGGCCAATGGTTTCGCTATGCAGGTGCCCAGTGGACGTACACCTGGCCAAACCCTAGCGTTAATTGCAGGCGGCGGTTGCACTATTCACCAGCGGTGGTTTCCACCGTCTTCTTCGTTGAGACGGTGGCGCTACAGTGCATGTTCATCATTTTTTTGCAGAATTTTGCAATATATACATGGTTGGAAAGCTCTCGTTGAGAGGAACACAAATCTAACATCTATTTAGCCTAATTCTCAACAACAAGCATGGATCGAAGGAAAGAAAATTGCACAACCAAACTTTAATCTCTCATAACTCACTCAATACTAATCCAAATTCAATAAACTTTATATCAGAATGATCAGTGACAAAAACTCTACACAACTAGGTCAATAGAATTAAGAAATATGATGATTGAATTCTAACCTCTTGAAGAACAGAATGTTGAAAACAGTGGATTCAAGCTCCCTCCAGCTCCAAATCTTCTCCTCCAACCTTGATATGAAATCTGGTACACGAATTGGCTCTTGAATAGGCTTGGATCTTGATTAATTTTCAACTTCCATGTTCATCTTCATGAGCTTAATGTGCACAAATCTTGATGGAATTCTTCAAATCGATGCTCAATTCCTACTAAATGACACTCACTGAACCAGATTATGCAATAAAAATGAGGTGTTGTGTGAAGAATTTTCAAGTTTGAGATGACAGCAAAAATGGAGGGAAAAATGATTCTAGATCTAGAACTTGTTAGAATGAGCAATTCTGTTATGATTAAGCCTTTATACCACATGCTAATTACTTTGCTAATGATACTTAGGCTTGGCTAATGAAAGTTTAATGCAAAATGAGATGTATGACCAAATTGCAAAATTCACCTTATGCATGACTCAATCCCACGTGAACAGTAGCATGCATGGTCCAATTACACTTAAAATGAGCTTATGAACATGATAGGATTGGAATTAAACTCATATGATCAACCAAATTCAAATTCTTCATTTTCCCTCCAAAAAGCACATGCATGGCCAAATGATCATGTGACATTATTTCATGCAATGAAATGATGGATTTGGAAAATATAGGTCATGACATGCAATTTGCAAAAAGAGTGGCCTAAATTGGAGTTTTAGATCAAAAGTTATGGCACTTTGAAGTTTCATGCACACTTGGTGATCATTTGCTCATAACTTCTCAACCATTCATCAGATGCTCATGATCTCGGACTTTTTGGAAATGGGAGAGAAAGATATTCAACTTTCTTGTTGGACAAAATTTCATTTGAAGCTTCTTTAATGTTGGAAAGTCAAGTTGAATATGGTCCAAAAACTTGCCATTTTTGGAAACTTGAAATTATAGGTCACTTTCCATTTTTGGAAACTTTTGATTTGGCTTCAAAATCTTCAATGTAGATGTTTGACATGGTGAATAGGCCTCTTTGGGACATGAATGAAGTGTCTCAAACCATTTCTCCACCTCATAGCCCTCAGTTGACTTTACAGTTGACTTTTATGGGCCTCATATGACCTGAAAATGCACTGATGACTTTGGACCTCTACCACTTGGCAAAGTTGCTTCAAAATGAGCCTTGGCTCATATAGGCTTTATATAATGATCATGTGGCCTTCATCTCAAGGGAATACTTTCTCTTTTGCACTGATGAATCTTCTTGATGCCAATGCTTATTGATATGGTGTAATGCAATGTGTAATGTTAATGACCTAAAAAATGAAATGAATGCATGAATGGGGGTGCAAATTTGAGGTGCTACACACCGGTACAATCCTTAGTCAATCCACAAAATTTGGAGACGAACTGCTAGAGAACAGAGAGACCAACATCTCAAGGGCTCAAACCTGGCTGGGGAGAGAGGAGATCTGCTGAGGAAAGAACAATGTCAAGTCAGTGGGGAATTTTAGGTCAACACCATAAAAATGGGAGACAACCCTAAAGAGAAAATAATCAACAAATGCAGCTCAGAAGCCAGGAGAAAACTCTGACTAGGAGCAAAGATACAGCGATTGATGGGGACACCAAAGCGATCTACTGGGGAAATATCAAATATCTCTGATGAAGATCCACCTGTTGAGGAAATACAAACTCCGTTGGGGGAGGCCGAAACTATGTTGGGGACAAGGACACGCCACAGGGTATCTGAATCAACCGACTAAGCTAGGGAAAAAGAAAGAAGTTCCACTGGGGAAAAAGAAAGAAGTTCCACTGGGGATCAAACACTCTGAATTCGTTAGCTGGGGGATAACAACACTCCATTGAGGAAATGAATCAACAATAATGTCTAGGGATACCCGAAGAGTTACTGCTTGGGAAACCTCCGATGCTTCACACTTAAAACTTGCTATTCATTGAAATGTTATTGATATTACTGTTACTTGCTTTGGAAAAGTTCTTGCTTTTATATTTTAAAGAAAACTTGATTTTGAAGAAAATTTAATTTCAAAATGATCATAATAAAAATTTAAAACCATTGGATGAAGTAAATAAGAGTAGAAACAATTTGGATAAAAGCTCAACTTTATTTAATGGAATGGTATTCTGTAAATGACAAGACTCCATAGATTTAACAAAGTTGAAAATGGTAATTTACATGGAAAAGGTTACATTGAATACAAATGATCCTTAATCCTTCTACCAACTCTTGATATCCACCATGTTCTTAACCGCTGCTGGAGATGAATTGAAGTCAACCCTTGTGCTCAAACAAGTCTTCAAAACACTGAAGATCAGCGGAATGCAGTTACTTGCCATAATCCCTAATTTTTGCATAAGTTGCCCTAAGGTGGGGTACTCAACTTATCAGGAAATTCTTTTCTATTTTATGTCTCTAATTTTGGCCTGGATCGCCCTTTCGGGTTTTCAATCCACCGAGATGCTCATTTTTGCCTAAGCCGCCCTTTCGGGTTTTCAACTTAGTGAGTTGTTCTTTTATTATTAGGCGAAGTATTTTTTGATTGCATCTGCGTTCACAGGACGAGTGAACTCTTCACCATCCGTAGTTGTAAGAATCAATGCATCACCTGGAAAGGCTCTCTTAATAACATATAGGCCTTCATAATTGGGAGTCCATTTTCCTCTGGAATTTGGTTTGAATGATAAAATCTTCTTGAGCACAAGGTCACCTTATCTAAACACACGAGGTTTGACCTTCTTATCAAAAGCTTTCTTCATTCTCTGCTGATACAACTGACCGTGACACATGGCAGTAATCTCTTCTCTTCTATCAAATTCAACTGATCAAAACTGGTCTGACACCATTCAACTTCAGTCAACTTGGCTTCCATGAGCACACGCAATGAAGGAATCTCAACCTCTACGGGGAGTACTACTTCCATTCCATACACAAGAGAGAAAGGGGTTGCCCCTGTTGAAGTGTGGAAGGATGTACGATACCCATTCAAAGCAAATGGGAGCATCTCATGCCAATCCTTATACGTGACAACTATTTTCTGGATAATCTTCTTAATGTTCTTGTTCGCAGCTTCAATAGCGCCATTCATCTTGGGTCTATAGGGTGAAGGATTATGATGTGCAATCTTGAAGTCTTTGCAAAGAGCTTCCACCATATTGTTATTCAAGTTCGATCCATTATCAGTAATGATCTTACTTGGCACACCATAACGACATATGATCTGATTCTTGATAAACCTCACAACAACTTGCTTGGTTACATTTGCATACGATGTCGCTTCAACCCATTTTGTGAAGTAGTCAATTACCACTAAAATGAAACGATGTCCATTCGAAGCTTTGGGCTCAATCATATCAATTCCCCACATGGAGAAGGGCCATGGTGAAGAGAGAACATTCAATAGTGTCAGAGGAACATGAATATTATCAACATAAATTTGACACTTGTGGCATTTCTTCACAAACTTGCAACAGTCAAATTCCATTGTCAGCCAATAGTAACCTGCTCGCAACATCTTCTTCGCCATTGCATGTCCATTGGAATGAGTACCAAAGGAACCTTCATGCACTTCGGTCATTAACAAGTCTACTTCGTGTCTATCCACGCATATGAGAAAAACCATGTAGAAGTTTCTCTTGTACAGTATATCACCATTCAAGTAGAAATTACCGGCTAATCTTCTCAAAGTCTTCTTATCTTTCAAAGATGCCCCAGACGGGTAAATTTGACTTTGGAGGAAACACTTGATGTCGTAATACCACGGCTTCTCATCTTTAATCTCTTCAACTGCAAACACATGAGCTGGCCTATCAAGACACATCACAGATAAATTGGGAACTTCATTCCAATAATTCACTACAATCATTGACGCCAACGTTGCAAGAGCATCTTCCATCCGGTTCTCATCTCGAGGGATATGATGAAATTCAACCTTTGTAAAGAAAGTTGAAATCCTCCTCGCATAATCTCTATATGGTACTAAACCGGGTTGATTTGTCTCCCATTCTCCTTTGATTTGATTCACAACCAAAGCGGAATCACCGAAGACATCCAAATACTTGATTCTGAGATTCATGACCTCTTCAAGCCCCATAATGCAAGCTTCATATTCTGCCATGTTGTTTGTACACTTGAAAGTCAATCTAGCTGTAAATGGTAGATGTGTGCCTTGAGGAGTAATAATCGCTTCCCCAATGCCATTTCCATATTGATTAACAGCTCCATCAAATACCATGCCCCAGCGGGAACCAGGTTCTGGCCCTTCTTCTAGCAATGGTTCATCACAATCTTTCATTTTCAAGTACAAAATCTCTTCATCAGGAAAGTCATATTGTACTGACTGGTAATCTTCAATTGGTTGGTGAGCCAAATGGTCAACCAAGATACTACCTTTGATTGCTTTCTGAGATCGGTATTCAAAATCATACTCTGATAACAACATCTGCCAACGGGAAATTCTCCCAGTTAAAGCAGGCTTCTCAAATATATACTTGATTGAATCCATTTTGGATATCAACCAAGTGGTATGATTCAACATATACTGACGCAGACGCTTAGCAGCCCAAGCCAATGCGTAAAAGTCTTCTCAAGCATTGAATACCGAGTCTCACAGTCGGTGAATTTCTTACTGAGGTAGTAAATTGAAAATTCTTTCTTTCCAGTCTCATCCTTCTGACCTAGAACACAACCCATACTATCTTCTAGCACAGTCAAATACATGATCAACGGTCTTCCCTCAACAAGCGGAGACAAAACCGGGGGCTCAAGCAAATTTTCCTTGATACTATCAAATGCTTTCTGGCAGTCTTCGGTCCAATCACAAGACTGATCTTTCCGAAGAAGCTTGAATATATGCGCACATGTGGCAGTCATGTGGGAAATGAATTTGGAAATATAATTAAAGCGGCCGAGAAAACCTCTGATCAACTTACCAGAACGAACACCAAAAGTACCCTTCTCTTGTATTGCTTTGACCTTGGCAGGATCAACTTTAATACCCTTCTCGCTGACAATAAAGCCCAACAACTTACCAGAACGAACACCAAAAGTACACTTATTGGGATTCAAGCGGAGTTTATATTTCCTCAAACGCTGGAATAGCTTCAACAAATGCTCAACATGTTCCTCTTCATCAATTAATTTAGCAATCATGTCATCGACATAAACTTCAATCTCTTTATGCATCATATCATGAAAAAGAGTAGTCATTGCTCTCTGGTAAGTTGCACCAGCATTCTTTAGACCAAAAGGCATCACTCTATAACAAAATGTTCCCAAGGGTGTAATGATTGTGGTCTTCTCCATATCTTCGGGTGCCATCTTGATCTGATTATATCCGGAAAATCCATCCATAAATGAAAAGACTTTAAATTTAGCAGTATTGTCTACCAACATATCAATGTGTGGCAGAGCGAAATCATCTTTCGGACTGGATTTATTCAAATCTCTATAGTCAACACACATGCGTACTTTTCCATCTTTCTTCGGCACAGGCACAATATTGGCCACCCATTACGGATACTCAACTGTCACAAGGAAATCGTCATCAATCTGCTTCTCCACTGTTGATTCTAAGTGTTGGCAGCAATTTTGGTAAAATAAAGAGTGTTCACAAGATGTTATGTGTGATGTCTTAACATGAGATATCCTATGTACCTGCTGGAGTTAAAGAAGATATGCAAGCAGGATTGTTTCAGAATGCCACATACAAAGACAAGGCTTCTGATATTGGTTGTACCTGGTGGAGCTTATATGGAAGACATATGCTGCAGGATTGTTTCAGTTGACATACTCATTGTCATGGTAACTGATATGGTTGTACCTGCTATAAATGGAAACTGGATTATGCAGGATTTTTCCAGATGTCAGACCCGATGTCATGACATCCTGTACACAGAACATTCAGTATGAATGTCTAGTGTTTTGTGATTGCACAATTGGTGGCAATCATTGGTTGATTGAAGATATGGCTAGCTGGCGCAATCTATCAGGGATATCAACCAGATTTGTTTATTTTCCAAGAAGATCTTTACAGCTGATATGAAAATATTTGATTGGAAAATATATTTAGGGTTTTCAAGTTGTCCAATGTTTCTATAAAAAGGGACTTAGAAAACCTGATTGTACACACAACCAAGACTGAGCGAAATTTAGAGAGAGAGCTAGGGTTTGTGTCTGTAGGTCATTCAAGGCATCCATAGATGATTGGATTGGACTGATTTGTCTTCTTGATCAAAGCTTTGAAACAAGATCAAGAGTGTGTCTTCTTGATTGAAACTGTGAAGTAAAATCAAGAATATTGTAATTGAAAAGTATTTTCTTTTCACAAGGGATTGTTGTTTAAAATCACAGGTGTGTGATTGTAAGGGAAGTGAGTGGGTTCTCATATCTAAGAGTGCTTAGGTAGAAATTGCACGGGTAGAGATTAGGTGAGAAAGACTGTAACTTGGTGAAGTGTACGGATAGTCTTTGAACTAATTCTATTACAGTGAATTTCCTTCCTGGCTTGGTAGCCCCCAGACGTAGGTGAGTTGCACCGAACTGGGTTAACAATTGCTTGTGTTGATTGCTTTACAATTCTGTTTTATTATCCATTGTGTATTAACAGATATTAGTGTCGTGACATTATCTTCGACATCTTATATCTGATACCAGAATTTCAATTGGTATCAGAGCAGGCATCCTGCTCTGGTTCTGGGTGAGATCTAGGGGCAATACTTTCTGGTACAATGGAGAGAGATGGAGGATTTGTTCATAGGCCACCAATTTTGGATGGTTCTAACTATGACTATTGGAAACCTAGAATGGTAGCGTTTCTGAAATCCCTTGATAACAAGGCTTGGAAAGTTGTGCTAACAGGTTGGGTGCATCCTGTCATTACTAAAGAAGGAGAAGTCACCACTGAGAAGAAGCCTGAAGAACAATGGTCCAAGGAGGAGGATGATCTTGCTCTTGGAAACTCTAAAGCTCTGAATGCCATCTTCAATGGAGTGGACAAGAATATTTTCAGGCTGATAAGTAACTGTGAAATAGCCAAAAAGGCTTGGGACATTCTCAAGACCACTCATGAAGGCACATCTAGGGTAAAGATGTCTAGACTTCAGCTGCTCACCTCCAAGTTTGAAAACATAAGAATGAAAGAAGATGAAAATATTCATGAACTTTACATGAGCATTCTTGAAATTGCCAATGCCTCTGGAGCCTTGGGCGAGAAGATGTCAGATGAAAAACTGGTAAGAAAGATATTAAGATCACTCCCCAAGAGATTTGCTATGAAAGTCACAGCCATAGAAGAATCTCAAGATATCTCAAATATGAGAGTGGATGAGCTGATTTGGTCCCTCCAAACATTTGAAATGGGAAGATGTGATGGAGCTGAAAAGAAGGCCAAGAGCATAGCATTTGTGTCAAACACGGAAGAGGAAGATGAGGTAGGTGGTCACGACATTGATGTAGACCTGGAAAATGAGATAGCAATGTTGGGAAGACAGTTCAACAGACTAATGAAAAAGGTAGATGTCAGAGCTAAGGGCAATGTCAAAAACATCACATCTGACATCAATAAATCCAACAGCTTTGGTAAGACCGCAAAGTCTGAAGAAAAGCCCAAAGAAGTTTAGTGCTATGAGTGTAATGGGTATGGTCATATTAAAACTGAATGTGGGACCTACCTCAGGAAATAAAAGAGGAGCCTTGTAGCCTCTTGGTCTGATGGAAGTGAAACTGAAGAAGCTACAAGTCATGTAAATGCTTTGACAGGAAGATGAGGGTCTGAGGAAGAGTCAATTGATGATGAAAGATCCTTTGAAGAGCTGGACACTACCTACAAAGAGTGGTGCCACAGAAGGGCAGGAGTGTGCAGACAAGTTAAAAGACAAGAGGAAGTGATAGCTCAGCTGAAAAATGAGAAGAAAGAGTATATGGAAACCATCTCAAAATTGGAAACTGAGGCTGTATTCTTGAATTCCAAACTAGATGAGATGACTAAGTATGTAAAAATGCTTAACAATGGATCTGCCACCCTAGACAAGATTCTCCAGACTGGGCAAATAACTGGAAACAAATCTGGCATTGGATTCAAGGGTGAGTGCAGTTGCAAATCAAAATCCAAACCTAAGAGCAGTCATGGTAGAAGCAAATCTGAGATGTCACATCAGATGTCACAACAGCAGAGAGGGAACCATCAAAGATGGAAATGCCAATATTGTGGAAAATTTGCCACCTGAAGCCCTTCTATTATAAGCTATATGGCTATCCTGGTCCTGTTCAGTCTCAACACCAATCTAGGTCCAAACATCACAAGACTGTCAGCAGAAAGCAATGGGCTCTTAAGAAAAAGGTCACAAGTCTAATAGCCCACACTTCCCTCAGAGTCTCAGCCAAAGAAGATTGGTATTTTGATAGTGGTTGCTCCAGACATATGACTGGGAACAAAAACCTGTTGGATGAACTTCATCCTCATGCCATGAGCTATGTTACTTTTGGTGATGGTGCAAAAGGGGAAATCAAGGGAATGGGTAGGCTGGATTGCCCTGGAGTTCCTGACCTTGATGATGTTCTACTTGTTAAGGGATTAACTGATAATCTCATAAGCATCAGTCAACTATGTGATCAAGGTCTGAATGTAAACTTCACAAAAACTGAATGTCTGATTACTAACAAAGAAAATAAAGTAATCATGAAGGGAGTTAGGTCCAAAGACAACTGCTACATTTGGAGCTCTCAAGAAACTGGATACTCTTCAATGTGTACCTTAGCCAAAGAAGAAGAAGTGAAGATATGGCATCAAAGATTGGGCCATCTGCACCTGAAAGGTATGAAGAGAATCATATCAGTAGAAGCAGTTAGAGGGATTCCCAACTTAAAGATTGATGAGGAAAAAATTTGTGGGGAATGTCAGATTGGAAAACAGACAAGGATGTCACACCAGAAGCTCAGACATGACACAACTACCAAAGTCCTGGAACTACTTCATATGGACTTAATGGGACCCATACAGGTAGAAAGCCTTGGTGGTAAGAAATATGCATATGTGGTGGTGGATGATTTCTCCAGATACACCTGGATCAATTTTATAAGAGAAAAATCTGATGTGTTTGAAGTCTTTAAGGAGCTGTGTCTGAAGCTTCAAAGGGAAAAAGGAAGTCCTGTTATCAAAATTAGAATTGATCATGGAAAGGAGTTTGAGAATAGCAAATTTGCTGAATTTTGTTCTTCAGAAGGAATTCATCATGAGTTCTCATCCCCCATCACTCCCCAGCAAAATGGTGTGGTGGAAAGGATAAATAGGACTCTGCAAGAATCAGCCAGAGCTATGATTCATGCTAAGAAGTTACCCTATCATTTTTGGGCTGAAGCCATGAACACAGCCTGCTATGTCCACAACAGAGTGACATTAAAGAAAGGGACTCCCACAACTCTCTATGAAGTCTGGAAAGGAAGAAAACCTACAGTAAAATACTTCCATGTATTTGGTAGCAAATGTTATATCTTAGCTGATCGTGAGCAAAGAAGGAAGATGGATCCCAAAAGTGATGAAGGAATATTTTTGGGCTATTCAACAAACAGTAGAGCCTACAGGGTCTTCAATTCCAGAACCAATGTGTTGATGGAATCCATTAATGTAGTGGTTGATGATCAACAGACTGATGTCACAGACGATGTCGAGACATCTCTGAATGATTCTCCAACTGACTCCTCAGACAAGAATAAGGAAGAAGAACCACCTCAAGCTGAACCTGAAGATGACAAAATCAACAAGGGACCCTCTATCAGAATTCAGAAGGATCATCCCAAAGACCTTATCATAGGAGACCCAGATAAAGGAGTCACTACTAGATCAAGAGAAGTAGCCTCACATGGCTGCTTTGTGTCAAAGATTGAGCCCAGAAATATCAAGGAAGCCTTGACTGATGAGTTCTGGATCAATGCCATGCAAGAAGAACTAGGTCAATTCAAAAGGAATGAAGTATAGGAATTGGTTCCTAGACCTGAAGGAGTAAATGGCATAGGTACAAAGTGGGTATACAAGAATAAATCTGATGAACAAGGGGTTGTTACTAAAAACAAAGCTAGATTGGTAGCTCAAGGATATACTCAAGTTGAAGGAGTTGACTTTGATGAAACTTTTGCTCCTGTAGCTCGCCTTGAATCCATTAGATTACTGCTTGGAGTGGCATGTATTCTGAAATTCAAACTGTTTCAGATGGATGTGAAAAGTGCCTTTCTAAATGGCTACCTAAATGAAGAAGTATATGTTGAACAGCCTAAAGGCTTCATAGATCCAACCTTCCTAAACATGTGTACAGATTGAAGAAAGCCCTCTATGGGTTAAAACAAGCTCCCAGGGCTTGGTATGAGAGGCTCACAGTGTTCCTCACTAACAATGGATACAGGAAAGGAGGTATTGACAAAACTCTGTTTGTGAAGAATGAAGGAGGGAAGCTCATGGTGGCACAAATATATGTAGATGACATAGTATTTGGTGGAATGTCAGAGCAAATGGTTGAACATTTTGTTAGACAAATGCAATCTGAATTTGAGATGAGCCTTGTTGGAGAACTGACTTACTTTCTTGGGCTACAAGTCAAATAGATGGAAGACTCTATCTTCTTATCTCAAAGCAAGTATGCCAAGAACATTGTGAAGAAGTTTGGCATGGAGAATGCAAGTCATAAAAGAACTCCTGCTCCTACAGATGTAAAGATCTCCAAAGATGAAAATGGTGTCAGTGTAGATCAAAGTCTATACAGAAGCATGATAGGGAGTCTGCTATATCTCACAGCAAGCAGACCTGACATTGCATTTGTTGTTGGTGTGTGTGCTAGATATCAAGCTGAACCAAAAGTCAGTCACATAAACCAAGTAAAGAGAATACTGAAATATGTCAATGACACTAGTGACTATGGGATGCTATATACTCATGGATCTGGATCTATGTTGACTGGATACTGTGATGCAGACTGGGCTGGAAGTGCTGATGATAGGAAGAGCACATCAGGAGGATGCTTCTTCTTAGGGAACAATCTGATTTCATGGTTCAGTAAGAAACAGAACTGTGTATCTATATCCACTGCTGAAGCTGAGTACATAGCAGTGGGAAGTAGTTGTTCTCAATTGGTCTGGATGAAACAAATATTGTCTGAATACACTGTCACACAAGAAGTCATGACATTATACTGTGATAACCTGAGTGCTATAAATATTTCCAAGAATCCTATTCAGCACAGCAGGACTAAGCACATAGACATCAGGCATCACTTCATCAGAGAACTTGTGGAAGAAAAGATCATAGCACTGGAGCATGTTCCTACAGAAAGGTAATTAGCTGACATATTCACAAAAGCCTTGGATGCCAATCAATTTGAATGTTTAAGAGGAAAATTGGGAATCTGTGTGTATGAGAATCTATAGCAATCAAAGGAGTCTGGGGATCGTTCTCACAAAAAGAGTATGGAGTTTTATGAGGTTTGGTATATCGAGAGATGTGATTGGTGTAAAGATTCTATGAGATTTATTTACCTTTGGTCAATTTTGACTAAAAAGGGGGAGAAGTATATGGAGCTGGTGGAGCTGGGTAAAGCTGGGTACTAGCTGAGATGGATAAACAGAAGTACAGCCATTATTGGAAGACACAGGTGTTAAAACAGAATGTTTCTGTTGGGCTGTTAGCAGATGTCAGTATGACATTCTGGCTGGTGCAGGTGTTTTTTGATGAATGCACAGATTTAGGGGGAGAAGAAGTACTCTTGTGCATTTTTTGTGTCTTACTAGTTGCATCCATAACTAGTAATTCTGTTGTTGTTGCACAGATTTAGGGGGAGGAGAAGTACCCTTGTGCATATGTGTATTACTAGTAGCCATAGCTAGTAATTGTTGTTTTGCTTCTGCTGCTGATTAAACTACTGTTATATGGTTTAAACTACTGATAGTTTGCCTTGTGAACAAAAAGGACAGATATATGTTTTAGCCAAAATTTGCCAAAGGGGGAGTTTGTTGATTCTAAGTGTTGGCAGCAATTTTGGTAAAAACTAAGAGTGTTCACAAGATGTTATGTGTGATGTCTTAACATGAGATATCCTATGTACCTGCTAGAGTTAAAGAAGATATGCAAGCAGGATTGTTTCAGAATGCCACATACAAAGACAAGGCTTCTGATATTGGTTGTACCCGCTGGAGCTTATATGGAAGACATATGCTGCAGGATTGTTTCAGTTGACATACTCATTGTCATGGTAACTGATATGGTTGTACCTGCTATAAAAGAAACTGGATTATGCAGGATTTTTCCAGATGTTAGACCTGATGTCATGACATCCTGTACACAGAACATTCAGTATGAATGTCTGGTGTTTTGTGATTGCACAATTGGTGGCAATCATTGGTTGATTGAAGATATGGCTAGCTGGCGCAATTTATCAGGGATATCAACCAGATTTGTTTATTTTCCAAGGAGATCTTTACAGCTGATATGAAAATATTTGATTGGAAAATATATTTAGGGTTTTCAAGCTGTCCAATGTTTCTATAAAAAGGGACTTAGAAAACCTGATTGTACACACAACCAAGACTGAGCGAAATTTAGAGAGAGAGCTAGGGTTTGTGTCTGTAGGTCATTCAAGTCATCCATAGATGATTGAATTGGACTGATTTGTCTTCTTGATCAAAGCTTTGAAGCAAGATCAAGAGTGTGTCTTCTTGATTGAAACTGTGAAGTAAAATCAAGAATATTGTAATTGAAAAGTATTTTCTTTTCACAAGGGATTGTTGTTTAAAATCACGGGTGTGTGATTGTAAGGGAAGTGAGTGGGTTCTCATATCTAAGAGTGCTTAGGTAGAAATTGCACGGGTAGAGATTAGGTGAGAAAGACTGTAACTTGGTGAAGTGTACGAATAGTCTTTGAACTAATTCTATTATAGTGAATTTCCTTCCTGGCTTGGTAGCCCCCAGACGTAGGTGAGTTGCACCGAACTGGGTTAACAATTGCTTGTGTTGATTGCTTTACAATTCTGTTTTATTATCCATTGTGTATTAACAGATATTAGTGTCGTGACATTATCTTCGACATCTTATATCTGATACCAGAATTTCATGCACTTCCTCTTTGATCTTCACAGCCATATCAGGATGCGTTCTTCTCAACTTCTGCTTGACTGGCGGGCATTCTGGCTTCAATGGCAATCTATGCTCCACAATATCAGAATCCAACCCAAGCATGTCTTGATAGTACCAAGCAAACACATCTGAATACTCTCGAAGGAGATCAATCAACCCCTTCTTAGCATCTGGACATAGTCGAGACCCAATCTTGACTTCCTTCATATCATCTTCGGAACTCAAGTTGACTAGATCAATCTGCTCTTCAAATGACTGAATAATATTTTCACCTTGCTCAAGAAGATGAGACAATTCATTACTCACTTCTACATCACTTTCCTCCTCGGCCTCAAACACAGGGAATTCAAAATTTGGAGAAGGAGAAGGATCATTGTATTCGATGGGGTTAGGAACCAACCTGCATAATGATTTGATATTTTGATTTTAGAGAAGTGAATTTGTGACCAAATATTATGTAGGTGGACAATTATATTGTTTATATATGTTTTTTGTGATTACCATTTTCAGAATAATGCAAAAAGTAAAAATAAACATCAAAGATGTGGATGAATAGAATTAATTTTATTGATGATTAATTTAAAATGCCCAAACAATGTTCACTTCTCTCTTAGGAATAGGAGAAGGATTTTTAAAATATAAAAGCAATTACTTAGATCGATGCAAAATAACAGGAATATCAACAGCAGTCCAATTGTTGCATGTCCTTCCATGCGTTACAAAGTTGGTGTAGTCTTCCTCTTTGCTATCCTCTAGCACATCAGCTAAGTGTTGTTCATTGCCATGAATGAACCCTCCGCTACGGAAGCTGAGTTGCATATCTTTAGATCTTGCAATTGACGAGCCCTTCTGGAACCCTAAACCAGTTCTTCCTTTGTTGTTGGAGACCTCTACCACGCGCCCCCACTGATCAACAGTTCCTTCTTCAACAATCTTCTTGGCATCTATTAATGAGGACATGGGTGCCCCAACTCTCTTTTTAGCAGCAATAGACAAGGCTTAGAATGGAGTTCCAACCTCATCCTCAGCTTCAAGAGAAAGATGACAGGTGGCTAACCAACAACACCTTCTCTCCTCCAACAATCACAAGCTTGCCATTCTTGACAAATTTCAATTTCTGATGCAGAGTGGAGGTAACATCCCCTGCCTCATGAATCCATGGCCTTCCCAATAAACAGTTGTAGACCGGGTGAATATCCATTACCTGGAAAGTAATCTGAAAATCACTCAGACCTATCTTAATTGGAAGGTCCACTTCTCCGATAACTGTTTTGCGCGAGCCATCAAATGCTTTGACAATTACCCCACTATACCTCATGGGATCTCCTTGGTAAGATAACTTCGACAAAGTTGACTTCGGAAGCACATCGAGTGACGAACCGGTGTCAACAAGCACGTCTGACAAAGCATTTTCCTTGCAATTCATTGAGATATGCAAAGCCAGGTTATGATTTCTTCCCTCCTTAGGGAGTTCTTCGTCGCAAAAGCTCAGATTATTACATGAAGTGATGTTAGCCACAATGTGATCAAATTGATCCACAATAACATCGTGCTCCACATATGCTTGCTCAAGAACTCTTTGGAGTGCTTCTCTGTGCACTTCAGAATTCAAAAGCAGAGACAACACGGAAATCTTTGAGGGGGTTTGGAGCAGCTGCTCAACCACACTAAATTTGCTCCTCTTTATTAATCGGAGTACCTCATCATCATCATTGGATTTCAAGTTGCTGGATTCACCAGACTTATCCTTCGAACAACCAACTGGTTCTACATTAGGTACCTCCACCTTCTTATCAACAATCAATTCCTCTTTATTTTCCGGGAACACCGGTCCAAATACTCAACCACTGCGGGTCACTTTTGTTACATCAGCAATGCTCACCACTGAACTAGTTGTAGGCAACGAGACCTCTTGACCATCCTCTAACATCGTAGCATTATACTGATACGGTACAGCCTTATTAGATGAATACGGGACTGGGCCCGCTAACCGTATTACTAATGGCGAAACTGATCTTTGACCGACGCTCTTCCTGTTGTTGCTATCATACTGAATTACCAACCGCTCTGGTTGCTTGAAAATGGGCACTATGACATTGACATCGTCATCTACATGACGGGATTGACAAGTTTGGATCATGCCTTCATCCATCAGACGCTGGATGTCCCTTTTCACCATAACACACCCTCTTGGGTTTACGCTACAAATATCACAACCATCGTGATCATCTTCATAGTCACTCACCATACAGATGTCCTTGTGTATTTTCACCAAGGATCCACGAATAAAACGCACATCAAAAACTTTGTACTCACCAGGACAGTCGTCCACCATATTCACTGAGGTGTTCCCATGAGCGGGCAAAGGGTTAGCTTTTACATTCGGCGCGCGGTCCTCAAAGGAAACCATACCACTCTTCATAAGCTTTTGCACCTCATATTTCAATGGATAGCAGTTTTCAATATCATGCCCAGGTGCACCCTGATGAAAAGCACAACGAAGTTCCGGTTTATACCACCAGGGAAGTGGTTCTGGGATCTGCAATGAGTTCCTCGGTTGAATCAAGTTTTTGAGGACTAATGATGGATATAATTCGGCGTACGACATAGGAATCGGGTCAAAAGAGACCTTCTTCCTCTCGAAGTTCTGTTGTTGATGATGATTGTTGTTGGTATTGTTGTTGTTGTAGGTGTTTGTTCTTTGTTGCGGTTGTTGTTGTTGATGTTGATGTTGTTGTTGATGTTGCTGAATTGGTGTTGTTTGCTGATTAGAAAATACTAGAATAATGGAAGATACTTGATGATGATGATGTTGACGGGGTGGTGGATTTCTTCTGACTTGAGGCCTCCTCTGCCTCCCACTGGAAATTGCATTGGTTTCATTATCCTTCCTCTTGCTGAAACTACTTCCATACTTCTTGCTGGTCGACGCCTCATCTTTTGACAAACGTCCTTCACCGACCCCCTCTTCAAGTCTCATCCCCATATTTACCATATCGGTAAAATCACTGGGGGCACTGGCGATCATGCGTTCACAATAAAATGAACTCAGGGTTTTAAGAAAGATTTTTGTCATCTCCTTCTCCTCCAAAGGATGAGTGATCTAGGCAGCCAACTCCCTCCATCGCTGCGCATACTCCTTGAATGTCTCCTTATCTTTCTGAGACATGGACCTCAGTTGGTCCCTATCCGGCGCCATATCCACATTGTACTTATATTGCTTCACAAAAGCCTCACCTAGGTCATTGAAAGTGCGGATGCTTGCACTATCTAACCCCATATACCAACGGAGTGCAGCACCTGTCAGGCTATCCTGGAAGTAGTGAATCAGCAATTGGTCATTATCTGTCTAAGTTGACATCTTGCGAGAATACATCACAAGATGACTGAGTGGACAAAAATTCCCCTTATATTTCTCAAAGTCAGGTACTTTGAATTTCACTGGGATTTTTACATTGGGTACCAAGTGTAAGACCCTAATTTTGTCCCTAAGATCCCCCATGGCATCATATCATGACATGGCATTGCCTCAAGGATCATTGGATACCTTGTTTCCTTCCCTGTGGGTGGGATCTTTCTTGAGAGTGGTTCTTGATCACCAAGCATTGCTTGCATTTGTATATGATTGCTTTTCTTTTAATCACTAACCAAAAATGTACAAAAATATGTCATCTAACATTTGTCTTGCAGCTTAAGTAGTCAACAGGTCAAGGCAATTCAAGTGAAGCCTTTGTGCAAGAGATGAAGTTTCCATTGAGATATGGATCATGTGATCATTATTTTGAGCTTATATGAGCTAGAGGTTCATTGTGAAGCAAATTCCCCAAGTGGTTGAGGCCCAAGTTCATCAGAACATCTTCAAGTCATTTAAGGGCCAATGCAGTCAACTGTAAAGTCAACTGAAGGCTTTGAGTGTGGGAATTGAGTTTCTTCATCCCATTCATGTTCAAACAAGGCTTATTCATCATGTCAAATATCAATGTTGAAGAATTTGAGGTCAAGTCAAAAGTTTCCCAAAATGGAAAGTGACCTATAATTTCAAGTTTCCAAAAATGGAAAGTTTTTGGTCCAACTTCAACTCAACTTTCCAACATCAAAGAAGCTTCAAATGAATTTTTGTCCAACATGAAAGTTGAAGATCTCTCTCTCCTATTTCCAAAAAATCCAAGATCATGAGCATCTGATGAATGGTTGAGGAGATATGATCAAATCATTGCCAAGTGTGCATGGAACTTCAAATGACCATAACTTTTGACTCATAACTCCAAAATGAGTGGCTCTTTTTGCATTTTGCTTCTCATGACCTCTAATTTCCAAATCATTCATCACATTGTTTGAAATTGCATCATATGATCATTTGCTATTCCATGCCTATTTTGGAGGGAAATTTAAAAATTTAAAAATGGTGCATTACATGAACTATTTTCCATTGCCATTGTGTTGGTAAAATGATTTTGAGTGACTTTGACCATGTACATGGCACTGTTCACGTGAGATTACTCCATGCACCACCAATTTTCATATTTTGCCAAAACCCTTTATTTTTGCTAATCACCATTAACCAAGCTTAATTAACATTTTCAGTGTGATTAAGACATCATATAAATACAAAATCCTAACAGAATTTCTGAGATTCACCATTTCTAGATCTAAAATTCAAGTTCCCTCCATTTTTTCTCTCAACCAAAACTTGAAAAATCTTCACATAACATTGCTATTTTCTTCCATATTCTTGTTCTCTGGTATTGATTTAGTGTAGATCAAGCATTGGTTTGGAAGAATCAAGCAAAAATCAAGCATGGAAAGTTCATGAAGGTGAAGATGGAAGTGGATATTTGAGCTAGATCCAAGTATCTTCGAGATTCAATTATTGCACAAAGCTTCAAGACATCACTTCAGGAGTAGATCTGCAGCTTGCAAGGCCTTGAATCGTGCGTTTTCAAGAACTGCTCTTCAAGAGGTCAAGTTTTTGAATCTCATAATTCTTAAATCCATTGACATGTTAGTGTAGATATTTGAATGCTGATCAATCTGATATAAAATTCGTGTAAAATGGATGAAAAATGGCTGAGATATGCTTGATTGAAGTTTTGTGTATCAAACTTATTTTGTTCGATTCTCTTGATTGATGATGAATTAGGCTTAGTTATGAATTGATCTATGATGTACGGGGAAAGAGCTTTCTGTTGATGTATTCATTTCGAAATTCTGGAAAAAAATTTGAACGCATGCACTGTAGCTCCGCCGTCTTCGCGAAGAAGACAGTGGAAACCACCACGTACCATACGCGTACCATACGCGTACTATGCTAGGGTTTGTCTGGTTCAGGCGTGCGCACACGCTTCGATTCCGCCTGGCAACACTTTTTTCAAATTAATTCCTCATTGTGCCTTTCCCTCCAAATTTCATATGCATTGCTTCATTTTAATTCAAATATTTTTTCCAACTTCAAAAATTCATATCTAATTGAAAAATGATCCAAATAATTCCAGGTTTTTTGCTACATGATCATGTGATTGTCTTCTATTTTTTTATGCAAATTTCTGGAGTTGTGCATGGCGGGATTTTAAATAGTGCTAGATTCTTTGAACATGTGTGCATATGTGACATTGCCTTGTTCTTTCTATTGTGAAATGCTTAATAATGATTCAAATGCCATGAAATTTTGCATGATGATTCTTAACATGTTGATGGATCTGTGTGATTTTATTTGGCATTTTTTGCTATTGTCTCCACTGTTTGAGACACATGTATTTTAGGTGTGACAATGTGTGTCACACAATTGGATGTCTTGCTTGTGCAATTTTGTTTCCATATCAAATGAGCTCCTCTGTTTATGATTTTTGGTATGATGATTGTGTTGGATGTCTTGTGTGCACATAAAAATTTCCAGAATTGTTTGAGTCATTTCTGTTTTGATATGGAATTTTGAGTCTTAATGTCCAATTGAATGCTTTGAATTTGCCTTTGACTTCTCTTGCTTATTACATGCCCTTGCTTGATGATTTTGATTTGGTCCTTTTTAGGACATGTCCATGATTGATTAAAGATGATTCATGTTGAGTTTTAGATTCTGTTTTGAATTTTTTCTTCACTTTTGACCCTAGGCTTTGCCTTAGGGGTTTGGACTCACATTTTGAGCTGTGCATTTCAAGTTTCAAGCAATTAGCCACATTGGTTGATATGATCTCATCACTTGAGATACAAGCTACTTTTGTTGACTAACCTTGCTGTTTTGTAGGTCTTTTGGATGGTGAATCAATTTAGTTTGCTTGCACCTTATGCCCTGCACCATTGTTGTCTGATGATTGGTTGTCTGACTGTTGTTGATTGCTTGATTTGTCTGAATGTAAATATTGACTGGTTTAGCTTTTCTTACAGGTACTTTAGCCGCTTTAACTCATTTATTTGAGTTGCTTTGCTTTGCTTGTGGTTGGCATACCACTTAGGTAAATTCCTACTCTCCATGTAGTCTGGAAGACCTGCCATGTTATTTTGGCAGGCACCTGTCTGAAGCCCTCCTTAAGAGGCCATGTTCTTGTTTGTTTATATTTGTGCCAAGCAGGTTAAGTCCTCTTAAGAGGCAATTGGCAGATAAAAGGGATGTGCAATCCATCCTCTGCTATTCAGTTGTGTCTTTCATCTTGCTCACACTATGTGTTGATGCAATTTGAATAAAAACCCAAAATCTTGTATATAGAGCCAGTCATTGTGGAATAGAGTTCCTCATTCTGGACTTCCACACATTCTTTGATTCAAAGCTCACCCAAGCCCAGGTTAAGAGCTATGAGGCATGACCCTCATCTCCATTTCATCTGCTCACCCTAACTCTCAATGTTAGAGGTTAAGAGCCTGACCACCCATTCCAGTATTTGGCTTGTTTGTCAAGGTCGATATGACCCCTTGACTAAAGCCCAACCTTGCTTGAGCCTATTGATTGTGTATAGTGTGTGATAATTGACTGCTTGTTTGCTTATTTGTCCATCTGTGCATAATTGTTTGTGTGTGCCTCTGTGCATTGTTTTCATCTTTGAGCATTAATTGTATATCATTTCATGATCATTGTTCATACTTCGTGACATTTTGTTTTGTCCATTGAGGAGTCAATTGTAAGTCCAGCTATTGGCATTTGTTTCCTGTGATCTGGTAGGAGTTGGAACTAAGACCATTGATTGGCATTCCATTTCCTTGGAGTCGAGTGTAAGACCATTTATTGGCAACTTGTTTCCTCTTGCTTATTGCATTTGTTTTTCTTTGCTTTGTGAGGCTAGTGTAAGTCCATTGATTGGAATTTGGTTTCCATCTTTGTTTTGTGGAGGTGGACATAAGACCATTGATTGGCACTCCATTTCCTATTTTATTTTGTCTTGTGAGGAGTCAGATGTAAGACCATTGATTGGCTATCTGTTTCCTGTGATCATTTTGTGGAGTCAGGTATAAGACCATTGATTGGCAACTTGTTTCCTATTTTGTTTCTTGTTGTGGAGTTGGATATAAGACCATTTATTGGCCATATGTTTCCATCTTTATCTCTTTTTGAACCTTGCTTGTTTGCTTTGCTTGTTGCCTATTCCAAAGGAATTACTTGGGTCATCTACATATGATCTCAAGAGGTGAACTCCTAAGAAGTTTTACCCCTCATCCCCATCTTTTGTTTCCTTACAACCTCCATTTGCATGTTAACCCAAACCAGAAAACTTTGTGCAAACATTTTCACCTGTTTTCAAAACTATAAACCTAGGCCTTAAGCCTCTGATTTTCAAACTTCATTTTCACAATACTTATTCTGAATTGAATCTAATATCAACTTTGACCATCTTTTGTGAATACTCCTAAATGGTTAATTTCACTCACTCAATTGCTTTTGTGGCTTTTGTCCACTTCTTGATAAGTTTTCATGCATTAGCTATAGATCTGAATTATCTTAGTGGTTGATGTGAATCTCACCTTTTTGTCCTTAGTGATTGAATTGTAAGACTTCCTTGCTTATTATAGGGCGTGGTCCCTCACTAGCAAGTTGAAGTTGTTCTCACATGGTGGACTTGTGGTTGTATAGGTTGAGTTTTCTCCCGTGGATAATGAAAGACCTTAGGGCAATCTTTTTGGAAATCTTTTAGCCGAACTACGAGGTTTTGATCCTGTAAAGGTACGTAGGCAATGGATCTTTCCATCCAAACACAAAAATAATAAAAATTGTATATTCTTCTCTCATCCCTTCAATCAATGTTTGCACACAAAATATTTCATAAACAAATAATTGATACAACAAGTTGTGAAAAGAGGTTCCCTTAGAGTACTAAGGATGTTGTGGGTGCCTAACACCTTCCCACAACATAATTACCCCCTTACCCAGATCTCTGACCTTTCATTAGTTTTCTATGTGTAAAACTTCTTAGGCTTTTGTTCGCTTTCTAGCCATTCCTTTGGATAAATAGAAGTGCGGTGGCGACTCTATCTTTGTATGCTTTGCTTTTGATTTAGTCAATAAATCATAAAGTGACGAATACACCGCTACAAAAAAGTGGCGACTTCACTGGGGATAAAAGCTTCCTAGTGGGTTTGCCTACTTTTCACACTTGTTGTGATATATTTGTTTATGACATATTTTTGTGCAATTTGGGATTACTGTATTGTTTGTAATGATTGATTTGCTTGATATATCAATTGCTTGCTTGCTTGGTGATCTCTGTGAGATGAGTTCTATACCCGAACTCGAGTGCACCCTATGATAGGAGAATGGCATAGTCTTGTCGACTTGTGTGGAGTTATTCCTTAGCAAGTTGACTTGCGAGTCCATTCACTTGGTGGAGGTCATGTTGGATTAATAATGTCACACAAGTTATTTGTGGTTAGGCATTATTCTTCCAATATGTGCCATAGAAGCCAAGGACCTTAGTTTACCCAAGCCCATCTTGGCCTATTTTTAGGATGTAGTGCGGAGGTCGTTCAAATGTCAGATTTGATGCGATTGTTACGCGATACTACACTCATAAGAGTCTCTCTTGAGAATATTTTTGGAATACGAGTATTCGTTCCTCCGATAATATTCGAAAGATGGGATGATGACTATGGGAACCTCTGGTAGAACATGTTCGGCAGGTTTAAACCATAGTACATTCCCTTTGGGTGGTTCTTAACCGAGACTCCATGCTCGTGACTCACAACAAACCCGTGATTCATGGTTGATCCGTTCAACCATCCTTAATATCAATGGAACTTTGGTGTTGATAAGGTGTAAACCATAATCCACCAAAATGGATGATTGATATTAAGGATGGTTGAATCGTTTGTATATCGTTAATATCAATGGAACTTGGGTGTCGATAAGGTGAAAACCATAATCCACCAAAATGGATGATTGATATTAAGGATAATATGAGCTATCCCATGACCTTTGTCTGGTGTGCTTTGCTTGATCCTTGAGTGTGATTGTTGCATTCATGCATTCATCTGCATCCATATCATCAAAAAATGAGAACAGTAGAGGTAACAGTTGGGCAGCATTCCCCACGGGAATCTGGCAGGCAAGTTGGGTGCGAAGTGGGCGGTGGCAGTGGGAACAGTAGAGGTAACCACTTCAGAAATAACTGTCCTCGCGGGAGGAGTTGCAGGCGTTGGAGAAGCTTGGCTTTGAGCAGCAAGAACTGACTCCATCATGGTAGTCAGTCGAGAAATCTTGTCCTTCACCTCTCTGTCCTCTTGCTCAAGGTGCTCCATGGTTTTGAGATGATTAGCTCTGGTGTTGTACTGGTGAGTCAGCTTGGCTTCAAGCACAGAAGAACACCAATCAGACACCTGGCAAAAACCTGCTTATGCAAATGATGCATGAGGTGCAATGCTTGATTATTTTTATCTTCAAGGAACTTACTATATCATTTGCAAATATATAATACTGAAATGGCAATAATTGATATGACCAAAAATTTCTTTTTATTTATATAAATTGGAAGGATTACACTGAGTACAATTTCAGAAACCAAAATAAAAAGATACAAGAGAAAAGGAGACTAGTCATCCTAAGGATCTCTAACAACAGTGTCAGAAGATCTGGCTGTAGGCGCATACTTCCTTCGAATGTGATGAATCTCGGTCTCAAAAGAAGCCTTCATCTGAGTCTTCTCGAGGACAAGCTGGTCAACAATCTTCTTCGAAGCAACGGAAGGCTGAGGCATGCTAGAAGATGAAACCTCTGGCTCTCTCTGTCTCTTCATCACTCGGTCTTCAAGTAGCTCAATCAGTGCATCTTTGTCCTTAGACTCCAACTGCAACTCTTCATGCTTCTTGCTCAAAGCATGGAAACGCTCTTCCCACATGTCCTTCTCTTGCTTCATTTTGATGAGTGCGTCTTCTAACTCCTCTACATCTTGGTTAGGGAGAGTTAATGGCTCAACCATAACCATAGACATAGGTCTTTCGCAAGGATAAGGCATCTTCAACTCCATAGCTCTCTTCTTCACCCAAAGAGTGTAAGCTTCCAAAGCTACACAATTACACGGACCAAGCTCGGATCTTCCTTTCCTATGCACATTATGCCAAGCATGCACAATCTTCTGCTTTAATTGTTGGGGATCTTTACCCTCTTGATAGAAAATACCTTCTAACAAAGTGTTATTAGGTTTGTCTCTCAAGGGGAACCCAAGTTGACAACGAGCCAAAGCAGGGTTGTAGTTAATTGCTCTTTGTGTACCAATGAGAGGCACATTAGAGAATTCACCACAACTATCAATAAACTCTAAACTGCTTAAAGATGGGTCATACCAAACTATATAATCATTAGTGAGAGACATAAGTCTCTGATACCACCTTAGACATTGTTTGTTCTCCACAAAAGCAGGTGTCTGAGGCAAGTGCAAAATAAACCACTTGTACAGAAGAGGAGTACAACAGACAATCGTTCCACCACCTTTAGAATTCCTTAGATGCAAAGAGAAATACATATCACCCAACAAAGAAGGCACAGGATTCCCAATCAAGAAAAGTCTAATGGCGTTAACATCAACAAAACCGTCAATGTTAGGGAACAAAGCTAATCCATAAATGAGAAACACAAAGTAGCTTCAAAAGCGTCCACACTACCAGCTTGAGCAAAAGTGGTAGCTTCCTTGATGAGGAAAACAGATGGCAACCCAAATAATCCTCATTTCTTCACCCAATGAGCCTCTATCTCAGACTTCTTCAAGTGAACAGCTTCAGCAATAATACTAGACCAAGGAATCTCCTCTAATCCACTAAAAGGCATTCTACTAGAAACAGGTATCCCCAAAAGATGAGAATACTCCTCCAAGGTAGACACAAGCTGAAAATCTGGGAAAGTGAAACAATGATAGAGAGGATCATAGAACTGCACCAATACACTCAAGTGTCCTTCAACCACATCAACAGACAAAATGGACAGAAGCTTCCCATGACGTTGTTTGAAGTCCAAGGGATCTAATACAAAAGATGCTAGCTTCCTTAACTCTTTCAAGTCTGGACATCTGAAACTGTACTTCTTAGTGTTCCTTCGTCCACAATCCATGGTCTGAAAATATTTGCAAATGATACCTTAGTTCCTTGAAATTTTGTGTGATGAATGTTATGATGCGCATGAATGCATGAATGCAACAATCACAAATAAGGGATCACACACAAGGCAAACAAAGGTCAAGAGATAAATCAAGTCATTGTCAAGATCAATCATCCATTTTGGTGGATTATGGCTTACACCTTATCAACACCCAAGTTCCATTGATATTGACAAGACTTGATTGGATCAACCAAGAATCAAGGGTTTGTTGCAAGTCACGAGCATGGAGTCTGGGTAAGAACCGTCCCAAAGGAGTGAACTAAGGATAAAAACCTGTAGATTATGTTCTAAAAAGTTCCCAGAGTCTTAATTCCATCTATCGGATATTACAGGTTAAAATGACAGACTCATCGACCCATAATATTCTCAAGAGAAACTCGTCTGAGTGTAGTATCGCGTAACAACTGTTATCAAGTCTACACTTGAACAGTTTCCGTACTACGTCCTAAATAGGACAAGATGGGTTAAAGGTTCTAAGGTCCCCAGCTTCTCAGACCCAATTAGAAATAGTAATGTCTAACCATAAATACTTGTGTGACATTTCCAAATCCAAAGGAATCTCCACTAAGCAGATGGATCTCAAGCCAACTTGTTAAGTACTACTCCACACAAGTCGATCATGACTATACCATCCTCCTATCTTAATTGCACTCAAGTTCGGGTTAGAACTTATCTCACCACTCAGAGATCACCAAGCACAACAAGCAGATTATATCACACATACATATATACAAACATCACATATATACAAATATATTCACACAAAAAGTAGGCTAAACCCACTGGAGACTACTCCCCAGCAGAGTCGCCACTTAATTTTTGTAGTGGGAAATTCATGATCATCAAGCTATTGACAAGCTAGAGATCAATTAACAAGAGTCGCCACCGCGCTTTTATTTTTTTCCAAGGGAAAGGGGGAAAAGTACAAACAAAACCCAAATAGTAAGAAGTTTTCAAATAAAAACTAATAAAAGTCAGAGATCACAGGTAAGGGGTTGGTTACATAGAAGGAAGGTGTTAGCACACAAAGTGTTCTAGGTACTCCTAGGGAGCCCTTTTTGTGTGCATATTGATCTGATGTCGTACACGGGTCAAAAACGAGTTTAAAAGTGTAGTAAAACGGAAGCGACACTCGAATATCATATCACAAGGACTCTGGAATGTTATAACCAAACGAATGAAAATCATTGGGTCTTTAAGGTTCAAAACTTAAATCGATGATTATTAAAGGTAAAATCAAAATTGATAAATAAGTTAATCTATTGTATCGATTTCCGACTTATCATCGATTCTTATATTTTCAATTCCCTAGCGGATCCAATCCCATTCGATTACGATACCCACTGACAAGCGCAAATTGGTATTATATGATGTATGTTCCTAATTTCCGAATTAAGCAAATGCGACTTAATCAAACACGATAACGAAAAAGCTACACTAACGTGATTATAGTTAAGGATCATACAAACAATCAAATTTAATCAACTCTATTCTATAAGAAACAATCGAATTAAGCAAACGAAAGTAATCGAATTAAGCAAACGAATTTATAGGAAGAATTGAAAAGAAATCGAAATTAAACTGAAATTATTAAAAACCTCAAAGTGGAATTCGAGTACAACAGATCAACTCTTTAGGAATTAGCTCTCCATGAAATCTTCTAAGCAATATTGTATCATCAAAATTCAGAATTAGGATTACTATATTAGTGAAATACCTAATATAATAAAAGGCAAATTCGGGCCCTTATAGGATCCGGCCCAAAAATTACAAAAACTGGCCCAGACTAACTATTTTAATTAAGTCTGGAACTTCAATGAATTATTCGACCCTTCTTCATTCTGAATATGCTTTTGACTTCAACATTAAACTTGTAGTTTGTTCTCTTAGCTTTCCAACGCATATTAGTACGCATCAATCTGATCCTCGTAGCTCAAGTTATGATCTGCATAGTAATAAGGTATGTAATAACTATTTATGCTAAAAATAAAGTACGAAAATAAAATAAAGCCAAAAATAAACTTAAATATAAAAACACACTAAAATAGTAAAAATAGTAGAATAAATTATAGAAATGCCTAAGTATAATTATATAAGAATGTGCATCAAAATGCACTAACCAAATTCCCCCACACTTGAACTTTTGCATTCCGAGCAAAATTACAATTTCAAAACAAGAGGAAAGAAAACAGAGCATGCACTTCCAAAAGTTTTCAAGATACAAGGTATAAGCATAATTCTAAGTCTAAGCTTCAAGAATATGGTGTTAGTAAGCAACTTTTTTGTGATATTCAAAGCAGATAGAAAAATAGATTACCAAAAAGTACATCAACAGCAGTAAGATCCTCACATGATATAATTCACTCAACTCTCAAGTGTTTAGATTAACTGTTTACACTCAAAACATAACATGAAAATTAGCACTACCATAAGCTTGAAAGGACTCTAACATCCACAGTTGAAATACATGCACACAAAGATCAAAAGGACTTTTATTTGGTTGTGTGGCCAAGGTAAGGGTGAGATAAATCCTAAGGGGTACTAGGCTAAAATACAAAGAGATAAAAGAGACTTGAAAGAAACTGCGGGAGTTGAATTTACAAAATATTTCATTCACTTGAACAACTCTATAGCAATTGTTTTCTCTTATCCTTCCTCTTTTTATTCATTTTTTGTTGTTGAAGGAGTATGTATTGACATGTATTGAAATATTACAAACATAATTCCTTTTTTTTTCTTCCTCTTATCCTTCTAGTTTTTCATTCTTTTTTTTTTCTTTTCTATTTTTTTCTTTTTCTGCCAACTTCTGAAATATTACAAACATAATTATTCAACCCCACACAACTCCAAACAAGACTCTTTCAACCCTTTGAATAGGGTGATAACATTGTTTTTCACTTCTCGGCTTGTAATGAGTTTTAAACAAAAAAGGGAGAATAGGCTCAAGGGGGTTTCAAACAAGGGATGAAATTATTTCAGGGTTGACTTTTTGGCTAACTGGCTAAAAAAACAAAAACAAAATTGCCTTTATCATATCAGTGTGCACAAGTAAACAACAGCATCAACAAGAGTCAATTCAATTTCTAGAGACTAACAGACATGAATGAATCACACAAGAAATAAAGAGATGAATTTTTGTATGTTATCCATATAAGGCTCAAAATCTCACAAGGTTAATTGTTCTCCACAAATTATGTATAATTTAGAGTTTAGTCATTCCTATCATACTAAAAATGCACAACAAATTTTTCACATCACACCACAAGACTTTAGTCAAGAGAACTAAGAAAAATACTCATAATTGTAACTCAAAAACCAAAGGAAAAAACATGCAATTTTTTTTTAAGAAAGCAACCCAAAACCAAAATAGAGAAAAAACAAAGAAAACAAAACAAATAAATGGTTCCCTCCCCCACACTTAAAACATACATTGTCCTCAATGAAAGAGCACACATATAAAATAAGAGTGAGAGAAAGGAAAGAACACACCCGAGGAGTCAAGGCGGATAAGTGATTGCATAAGCAGCCTTTCCCAAAGAGAGTTCTTCTACAGTCTCTTCTTCGAAAGTCGGGTTCTCATGTAGTAGCTTTGGGTAGTATCCATTGACCTTGAAATTTTGATTAGTGCATTCGCCTTGTATTCCAGGATCAATGAAGAATCTTTGATAAGTAAAAGTGTTGAATGAGCGCGTGAAAGTGGTCTCCTTTTTCACAAAATCAAGAATCAAAAAACTTCGGGGTTGCCTCACTACTTTTATTTCATCTTTAAGTGAGATCCTATGCATACATATGGAATGGCTAATATCACGAGTGTCAGCCAAGGTCCATCCAATTCCCTTCTTTTGTTTCTGCTTAAGTTGAAGCTTTGATGAATAATATGAATCCTCGGGAAATGGTTTAGGCTCTACAGAATGTGGTTGTTCAATGGATGGTATGTTTGGGGCAGCTGGAATGTCAACAGCTTCAGCTACATAAACAACTTCATTTACAATGTCACCCTGCAAGGCAACATCAATCTCAGCACAAACAGCACAAAGGTTAGTGTTAGTACAATCATCACATGAGTAAATATCATCAAAACCAGATAAAGTTGGAAAATCAACTTAAAACAAATCAGAATAAGCTTCATCAACAACTTCAGAAAGCAACTTTATCTGAAAAACAGAATGCTCTTCCTCGTCAATCTTCTTATTTTTCAATACTCCTTGTGGGAAAGGGATTGGTGATACATACTTTTTTTCAACCTCAACAATAATAGAAGGTTCAGGTTTATTTTCAGGTGTTACACTAACAATTTTTTTATTTTTTTCTGGGGTTGGTTGTGTAACTTTTTCGGATCTCAAGGAAATTGCACACACATTAGAGCCTTTTGGATTAACTATTGTTTGGGCAGGTAGTTGGTTCGGTCCTTGAGCTTTTTGCATGGTATTCATTGAAGTGGCAAGTTGTCTAATTTGTGTTTGCAAAGTCTGAATACTATAATCCGTTCGCTGCTGAAATTGGAGACTGTTTACAACCATTTGCTTGACAAGTTCCTCTAGTGAAGGTTCAGAAGGTGAAGAGATGGTTACTTGTGGAGGGTTATATGGTGGTGGTGGTGGAATGGGTATCATCAATTGTTTCACTAAAGAGGTAAGTTCATCAATTATGGTTTCTAGAGCTTTGTTGGAAGAAGAAACCTGAATTTCACTCACACCTTTTGCTTGGACCATAAAATTATTCTTTGTTGTGAACTGTTGGGAGTTAAGTGACATCCTCTCAATCAAGGATTTGGCAGCAATAGGATATTCAATACACAAAGCATTATAATCAACATCAGGGGCAACCAATTCTCTCAGAGTTCTTTGATCAACCATGTTAAACTCAATATAAAAGAGAAAAAATAAACAAACAATGAGAAAAAACAACTAATTCAGCAATGCAGCAACAAATAGAAATATACCGACAATGTCCCTATTAAGTAAAAACAATTGAAATACGAAAAAAACGATTAAAATAAAATACAAAAAATACAAAAACACAAAACTTAATCTAATAACGTCAATTAAAAATTTTGAGAATTTTTTCGAAAATTTCTGAAACTATCAAAACAGAAAATAAATCATAAAAAATAGAAAAATAAGGAATTTTGGGATTTTAGGATGACATCCACTATTTAGTCTCAAATAGAGGCTTTTGATCCTTGATTTTTTCATAGTTAATTGACAAAAAGTCGGAAAAATTTGAGACAATTTTCTTAAAAAAAACAGTTTTTTTATCCTAATATCCAAAAAGACCAAAACACAAAAAAGTTAGAGAAAAAATACTAAAACATAATACCTAAAACTATAATAATGATTAGACTATAATAATGGTTAAGATCTACAAGAGTCTCCGGCAACGGCGCCAATTTGATTCGCTGTCGTACACGGGTCAAAAACGAGTTTAAAAGTGTAGTAAAACGGAAGCGACACTCAAATATCGTATCACAAGGACTCTTGAATGTTATAACCAAACGAATGAAAGTAAGGGGGTTTTTAACGTTCATAACTTAAATCGATGATTATTAAAGGTAAAATCAAAATTGATAAATAAGCTAATCTATTGTATTGATTTCCGACTTATCATCGATTCTTATAATTTCAATTCCCTAGCGGATTCAATCCCATTCGATTACAATACCCACTGACAAGCGCAAATTGGTATTATATGATGTATGTTCCTAATTTCCGAATTAAGCATATGGATTTAAGCAGACGCGAATTAAACAAACGCGACTTAATCAAACACGATAACGAAAAAGCTACGCTAACGTGATTATAGTTAAGGATCATACAAATAATCAAATTTAATCAACTCTGTCCTATAAGAAACAATCGAATTAAGCAGACGAAAGTAATCGAATTAAGCAAACGAATTTATAGGAAGAATTGAAAAGAAATCGAAATTAAACTGAAATTATTAAAAACCTCAAAGTGGAATTCGAGCACAACAGATCAACTCTTTAGGAATTAGCTCTCCATGAAATCTTCTAAGCAATATTGTATCATCAAAATTCAGAATTAGGATTACTATATTAGTGAAATACCTAATATAATAAAAGGCAAATTCGGGCCCTTATAGGATCCGGCCCAAAAATTACAAAAACTGGCCCAGACTAACTATTTTAATTAAGTCTGGAACTTCAATGAATTATTCGTCCTTTCTTCATTCTGAATATGCTTTTGACTTCAACGTTAAACTTGTAGTTCTTTCTCTTAGCTTTCCAACGCATATTAGTACGCATCAATCTGATCCTCGTAGCCCAAGTTATGATATGCATAGTAATAAGGTATGTAATAACTATTTATGCTAAAAATAAAGTACGAAAATAAAATAAAGCCAAAAATAAACTTAAATATAAAAACACACTAAAATAGTAAAAATAGTAGAATAAATTATAGAAATGCCTAAGTATAATTAAATAAGAATGTGCATCAAAATGCACTAATCAAATTCCCCCACACTTGAACTTTTGCATTCCGAGCAAAATTACAATTTCAAAACAAAAGGAAAGAAAACAGAGCATGCACTTCCAAAAGTTTTCAAGATACAAGGTATAAGTATAATTCTCAGTCTAAGCTTCAAGAATATGGTGTTAGTAAGCAACTTTTTTGTGACATTCAAAGTAGATAGAAAAACAGATTACCAAAAAGTACATCAACAGCAGTAAGATCCTCACATGATATAATTCACTCAACTCTCATGTGTTTAGATTAACTGTTTACACTCAAAGCATAACATGAAAATTCGCACTACCATAAGCTTGAAAGGACTCTAACATCCACAGTTGAAATACATGCACACAAAGATCAAAAGGACTTTTATTTGGTTGTGATGTGGTCAAGGTAAGGGTGAGATAAATCCTAAGGGGTACTAGGCTAAAATTCAAAGAGATAAAAGAGACTTGAAAGAAACTGCGGGAGTTGAATTTACAAAATATTTCATTCACTTGAACAACTTTATAGCAATTGTTTTCTCTTCTCCTTCCTCTTTTTATTCATTTTTTTTTGTTGAAGGAGTATGTATTGACATGTATTGAAATATTACAAACATAATTCCTTTTTTTTTCTTCCTCTTATCCTTCTAGTTTTTCATTCCTTTTTTTTTCTTTTCAATTTTTTTTCTTTTTCTGCCAACTTCTGAAATATTACAAACATAATTATTCAACCCCACACAACTCCAAACAAGACTCTTTCAACCCTTTGAATAGGGTGATAACATTGTTTTTCACTTCTCGGCTTGTAATGAGTTTTAAACAAAAAAGGGAGAATAGGCTCAAGGGGGTTTCAAACAAGGGATGAAATTATTTTAGGGTTGGCTTTTTGGCTAACTGGCTAAAAAAACAAAAACAAAATTGTCTTTATCATATCAGTGTGCACAAGTAAACAACAGCATCAACAAGAGTCAATTCAATTTCTAGAGACTAACAGACATGAATGAATCACACAAGAAATAAAGAGATGAATTTTTGTATGTTATCCATATAAGGCTCAAAATCTCAAAAGGTTAATTGTTCTACCACAAATGATGTATAATTTAGAGTTTAGTCATTCCTATCATACTAAAAATGCACAACAAATTTTTCACATCACACCACAAGACTTTAGTCAAGAGAACTAAGAAAAATACTCATAATTGTAACTCAAAAACCAAAGGAAAAAACATGCAATTTTTTTTTAAGAAAGCAACCCAAAACCAAAATAGAGAAAAAACAAAGAAAACAAAACAAATAAATGGTTCCCTCCCCCACACTTAAAACATACATTGTCCTCAATGAAAGAGCACACATATAAAATAAGAGTGAGAGAAAGGAAAGAACACACCCGAGGAGTCAAGGCGGATAAGTGATTGCATAAGCAGCCTTTCCCAAAGAGAGTTCTTCTACAGTCTCTTCTTCGAAAGTCGGGTTCTCATGTAGTAGCTTTGGGTAGTATCCATTGACCTTGAAATTTTGATTAGTGCATTCACCTTGTATTCCAGGATCAATGAAGAATCTTTGATAAGTAAAAATGTTGAATGAGCGCGTGAAAGTGGTCTCCTTTTTCACAAAATCAAGAATCAAAAAACTTCGGGGTTGCCTCACTACTTTTATTTCATCTTTAAGTGAGATCCTATGCATACATATGGAATGGCTAATATCACGAGTGTCAGCCAAGGTCCATCCAATTCCCTTCTTTTGTTTCTGCTTAAGTTGAAGCTTTGATGAATAATATGAATCCTCGGGAAATGGTTTAGGCTCTACAGAATGTGGTTGTTCAATGGATGGTATGTTTGGGGCAGCTGGAATGTCAACAGCTTCAGCTACATAAACAACTTCATTTACAATGTCACCCTGCAAGGCAACATCAATCTCAGCACAAACAGCACAAAGGTTAGTGTTAGTACAATCATCACATGAGTAAATATCATCAAAACCAGATAAAGTTGGAAAATCAACTGAAAACAAATCAGAATAAGCTTCATCAACAACTTCAGAAAGCAACTTTATCTGAAAAACAGAATGCTCTTCCTCGTCAATCTTCTTATTTTTCAATACTCCTTGTGGGAAAGGGATTGGTGATACATACTTTTTTTCAACCTCAACAATAATAGAAGGTTCAGGTTTATTTTCAGGTGTTACACTAAAAAATATTTTATTTTTTTCTGGGGTTGGTTCTGTAACTTTTTCGGATCTCAAGGAAATTGCACTCACATTAGAGCCTTTTGGATTAACTATTGTTTGGGCAGGTAGTTGGTTCGGTCCTTGAGCTTTTTGCATGGTATTCATTGAAGTGGCAAGTTGTCTAATTTGTGTTTGCAAAGTCTGAATACTATAATCTGTTCGCTGCTGAAATTGGAGACTGTTTACAACCATTTGCTTGACAAGTTCCTCTAGTGAAGGTTCAGAAGGTGAAGAGATGGTTACTTTTGGAGGGTTATATGGTGGTGTTGGTGGAATGGGTATCATCAATTGTTTCACTAAAGAGGTAAGTTCATCAATTATGGTTTCTAGAGCTTTGTTGGAAGAAGAAACCTGAATTTCACTCACACCTTTTGCTTGGACCATAAAATTATCCTTTGTTGTGAACTGTTGGGAGTTAAGTGACATCCTCTCAATCCAGGATTTGGCAGCAATAGGATATTCAATACACAAAGCATTATAATCAACATCAGGGGCAACAAGTTCTCTCAGAGTTCTTTGATCAACCATGTTAAACTCAATATAAAAGAGAAAAAATCAACAAAGAATGAGAAAACACAACTAATTCAGCAATGTAGCAACAAATAGAAAAATACCGACAATGTCCCTATTAAGTAAAAACAATTGAAATACGAAAAAAATGATTAAAATAAAATACAAAAAATACAAAAACACAAATTTTAATCTAATAACGTCAATTAAAAATTTTAAGAATTTTTTCGAAAATTTCTAAGACTATCAAAACAGAAAATAAATCATAAAAAAAAGAAAAATAAGGAATTTTGGGATTTTAGGATGACATCCACTATTTAGTCTCAAATAGAGGCTTTTGATCCTTGATTTTTTTCATAGTTAATTGACAAAAAGTCGGAAAAATTTGAGACAATTTTCTTAAAAAAATCAATTTTTTTTTATCCTAAAATCCAAAAATACCAAAACACAAGAAAGTTAGAGAAAAAATGCTAAAACATAATACCTAAAACTATAATAATTATTAGACTATAATAATGGTTAAGATCTACAAAAGTCCCCGGCAACGGCCCCAGTTTGATCCGCTGTCGCACACGGGTCAAAAACGAGTTTAAAAGTGTAGTAAAACGGAAGCGACACTCAAATATCGTATCACAAGGACTCTTGAATGTTATAACCAAACGAATGAAAGTAAGGGGGTTTTTAAGGTTCAAAACTTAAATCGATGATTATTAAAGGTAAAATCAAAATTGATAAATAAGTTAATCTATTGTATCGATTTCCGACTTATCATCGATTCTTATAATTTTAATTCCCTAGCGGATTCAATCCCATTCGATTACAATACCCACTGACAAGCGCAAATTGGTATTATATGATGTATGTTCCTAATTTCCAAATTAAGCAAATGGATTTAAGCAGACGCGAATTAAGAAAACGCGACTTAATCAAACACGATAACGAAAAAGCTACGCTAACGTGATTATAGTTAAGGATCATACAAACAATCAAATTTAATCCACTCTATCCTATAAGAAACAATCGAATTAAGCAAACGAAAGTAATCGAATTAAGCAAACGAGTTTATAGGAAGAATTGAAAAGAAATCGAAATTAAACGGAAATTATTAAAAACTTCAAAGTGGAATTTGAATACAACAGATCAACTCTTTAGGAATTAGCTCTCCATGAAATCTTCTAAGAAATATTGTATCATCAAAATTCAGAATGAGGATTACTATATTAGTGAAAGACCTAATATAATAAAGTATATTAAAACAGAAGGGTGAGAGTTCGAATCATTATGAAGAAAGTATAATAAAGCACAATGATTAAATCAACAATTAAAGGAATTCCTCACACCTTGTATAACCATGTAAATAATACTAACCAATATTTATTGCACATGTTTCAAGCATACATCAAAACTCAAGGAGTATAATATTAAAATCCAATGCTATATTCCCAAATATACACATAACTATAATTATCACATAATCACATATTTTACCAAGTCATGTATCCAAACATCACCAAATTCAATTACCATATCTCATACACAAATAACAATCACATTAATGCATATATTCAATTATCACATAACTCTAATGTGACTCAATGCAAAACATGTGACTCTATGCATGTGGTACCGCAATGTGAACCCAACGTTTCACCGTTTTCCGATTCAATATCTAGAATCCAAGCCACACTTCCCATCCGGACAAGATCAAAGCCACTATGCCTATTTCCAATTAAGGATCAACGTCTTCTACGCCTATTTCCATTCAAGGATCAACATCTATTACCATGTGAACCCACAGTTTCACCGTTTCCACCATAAAGCCGACCATGCCATGAATGAATGTACAAATACCAATAATATATGCAATTAAGATCATCTCTATCATCTTAACATTCCACATATCACCATAATTCAACTCTATGAATTATCCACCAATTGTACGTATACACATTCATAACAAATATATTATTCACATATATAGGCTAATTATCAAATACGCACACAATTTCCAATTAACACTAGTAACTGTGAAGACATGGCTTCTCGAGTATTTTGATGAAGACAACGATGCACGTACAAGGTCAATCATCAAAGAATGGAATCAAGACTTCAGTAGAGCAAATTCACACAAAGTTTCAATCATACATAGCTCAAAGTCGCTCGAGAAACTGATCACAAAGGTATTGGAATTTAATCTTAGTTAATGTTTATATATAAAGTGTTCAATTGATTGTTGCATGCATAATATGATATGGACACTTAGATTTTATTTCAAAATGGTTACAGCTTTTAAAAATTCTCAATTTTTTTTTTCAATAGTGGTAACCGGTTAACACTTTTGGGGTAACCGGTTAACACGAAACAAAATTCAATTTCTGGGCAGATTTTGTTAGCATGTAACCGGTTAACACTTTTGGGGTAACCGGTTAACCCGAAATTGTAAGACCCCAATTTCGTCCCTAAGATCCCTCATGGCATCATATCATAGCATTACATAGCCTCAAGGATCATTGAACACCTTGCTTCCTTCCCTGTGGGTGGGATATCTTTATTGAGAGTTATTCTTGATCACCAAGCATTGCTTGCATTTGTGTATCATTGATTTTCTTTTAATCACTAACCAAAAATGTACAAAAATATGTCATTAACCTTTGTTACTTGCAGCTTAAGCAGTCAACAGGTCAAGGCATTCAAGTGAATCCTTTGTGCAAGAGATGAGGGTTCCATTGAGATATGGATCATGTGATCATTATTTTAAGCTTATATGAGCTAGAGGTTCATTGTGAAGCAAATTCCCCAGGTGGTTGAGGCCCAGGTTCATCAGAACATTTTCAGGTCATCTAAGGGCCTATGCCAGTCAACTGAAAGTCAACTGAAGGCTTTGAGTGTGGGAATTGAATTTCTTCATCCCATTCATGTTCAAACAAGGCTTATTCATCATTTCAAACATCAATGTTGAAGAATTTGAAGCCAGTGCAAAAGTTTCCCAAAATGGTAAGTGACCTATAATTTCAAGTTTCCAAAAATGGAAAGTTCTTGGACCAACTTCAACTTGACTTTCCAACATCAAATAAGCTTCAAATGAATTTTTGTCCAACATGAAAGTTGAAGATCTCTCTCTCCCATTTCCAAAACGTCCAAGATCATGAGCATCTGATGAATGGTTGAGGAGATATGATCAAATCATTGCCAAGTGTGCATGGAACTTCAAAAGGCCATAACTTTTGACTCATAACTCCAAATTTAGTGCCTCTTTTTGCATTTTGTTTCTCATGACATGTATTTTCCAAATCATTCATCACATTGCATGAAAATTCTGAAGGTGAGAAAAACAAGAAAGGGGGGTTTGAATTGTTTTGGAAAATAAGCACTTTTTCAGACAAAGACCACACAAGGAATTTATACTGGTTCGCTTATAACACAAAGCTACTCCAGTCCACCCGGCCAAGGTGATTTCGCCTTCAACAAGGACTTAATCCACTATTCTTGAAAGATAGTTTACAACCAACGTCTAAGAGAAAGATCTCTTAGTCCTCTCAAGTATACAGACTGCGCAGAGTCACTTGAGGAAATAAAACAATAGATAAAAAGACAATGTAATCTAGAGTGCTTCTAGGATAAGCAAAATATTACAACAGTAAGATCAAGAGAATGTTTCACGTTCTAAGCAAAAGCTTCGTGAAAGATTGAGAGAGAGAGAGAGAGTAAAACGTTTCAGTGTATGCTTGCGCGCCTCTCAATGTTGTTTGCTGTCCTTTATATAGGAGTGAAAGGACCGTTGAAAAATGATGGCAGATAATTTGTCTTGAATAGAAATTAATGCCATAATTTCTGTTGTTTCTTGCCAAAACAACTTTGTCTCCCTGAATAACTTCTTTCTAGAAATAGATACTTTCTATTTAAATTTGAAGTAGACGTTACTCTTTCTGAATTTAGGAAATCCATTATCAGTCTACGTGACTCTGGGAATCTTGGAATCTTGCTATGTTGATTCGGAGCTTCTGATGTTGATCTTTTAGAGTTCTGATGATGTCTTCAGATGACGCTGAGAGCTTCTGGAATTGATATACCGTTGTTCAGAGTCAGAACTTCTAGAGTGTATTCCTTCTTCAGATGCTTCTGATATTCTGTTGTTTTGCTCAGAGTTGGAACTTCTTGAGCGTGTTTCTGCTTCAGATGCTTCTGATCTTTTGGTAATTTGTATCTGATATGATTCTGTATCTGATAACGCAATCAGATTCCTTTCTTTTGTTTAGAGTCCTGCACACTTAGAAACTTTTCGTTAGAGTGCCATTTTTGGTTTCATCCTTTGTTATCATCAAAATCTTGGAATCTGTTGTAGAACAATTTTTGTTCTTACAATCTCCCCCTTTTTGATGATGACAAAATAAACTCAAATAGCAGATGAAACATAAAAAATATCAGATCAGAACAGATAGAAGTGGGCTCCCCCTGAGATAGGTTAAGGAGTTCAAAAGTTCTTACCAGAGCTTCCAAGCAATGAAGTTTCTCGATACCTTCTGCAATTTCTTAAGTCCAGTGTAAGATGAATTTATTTTTAAGAAATAATATGTTGCAGAGTGCTTAAGGTATTAGGCAATATTTCATCAGAGCTATATTCGATTTTTCCCCCTTTTTGTCAGAATCAAAAAGACTTAAACAAAAATTAAAAAAAAACATTATATTCAGATAATGGAACAGCAGAGACAATGGCAAGAAAGCAAACAAGCAAACATCAGAACAAGGAAGACAAAGCAACAAACAAAAAATCCTAAGTGCCTAAGGGTTGGGAGGAGGAGGCATTCTCTGAAGCAGTTGAGTCAGCATGTTCTGAATGTTGTTGTTGACGGTGTCCTGTTTGTCCATTCTGGCTCTGAGTTCCTTCTGGTCTTTCTGAAGTTCTTCAAGTGTCTTGAGAACCATGGGAATGACAGAAGAGGACTCCCCCTGAGTCAGCGCACTATGTTCTTCAGCAGCTCTGGCTTCAGCTTCTGCAGCTGCCTTTGCTTCAGCTTCTGCAGCAGCAGCAGCAGCAGCAGCATCAGCTAGAGCTTTAGCCTCAGCTTCCTTGGCCCTTTGGATTTCTGCTTGTCTAGCTCTTTCTTCTTCTTGCCTCCTGGCTTCTTCTTCAGCTTCTCTGGCAAGTCTCTCTTGTAGTCTTGCCTCAGCATCTCTGATGAAGTCGTTTATGACTTGCTCAGAGATGTGCTTCAGCTTGAAAGCTTCAGAAGTCATCCAGCCGATGACTCTGTTCCAGTGTGTCCTTACAGAGTCAGGATCATCACTGATGCCAGAGTTAATGGTCAGAGACTTGACCTTTTATACTGAAGCCCCTGCGAACAACATTATGGCTTCCTCAAGGGTAGGCAGGGAATGTTCAGGTTCAGATGTTTAGGGTGGAGAGTTTGGAGAGCTTAAGTTTAGTGTTTGAGGTTCAGGTTCAGGTTCAGGTTCAGAATCAGATTCAGATTCAGATTCAGATTCAGATTCAGCGGAAGGGTTTGGAGGGATAGTGCCAGAGGTATGAGGGTCAGAGGGTTGACCTACAGAAAGAGTGATGGTTGGTTGTGGTGAAGTTATTTCAGGTGGAGGTTGTGTTGGTTGTTGAGAGGCAAAGTTTTGAGTCTGAAGTTGGGCTAGGGTTGGAGAAGATGGGTCAGAGTGTTCTGTATCGGAGGAAATGGTAAAGTAGGGAGGTGATTCTGGGGCTGTGGATGAGGAAGTGGTTTGATTTAAATCTTCAGCTTCTGAACGTGGTAAAGAGGTATGGGCAAGATTGAATTTTGGTAAAGGTTGTGAGGTTCTGGTTGTAGAAGGTGGGGTTTCAGAGGAGGTGTAGATAGGTGTTGGGAGAGGAATAGAGGAAGCCAAAAGAGGTTCAGAGGGAATAGTAGGGGCAGACATACCAGAAGTTTCTTGCAGAGGCGCTGAAGGTCTTGATTCAGATGTTTCTCCTAGCCTTGCTTTCTTTGCTTTTGAAGACTTCTTTTCAGAGGGACCTCTTTTGAACTTGACGAAGTCTGATTCTGAATCTAGCATATCGTCTAGTCTGAAGTCAGAGATGTCTACTCCTTCATCCTTCAGACGCTGCATATAGTGGAGGATTGCTTCTCTGGGTTCATTCTTGTAAAACCTTGCAAGACCATGTGGTAGCTTCCTCTGATCTTTTAAAGCGTCCCAGGAGGTGTCCAGCGTAGGTTTGACTTGAATCTTCTTCAGAATTCCCATGCTCTTCAGATTTCTGGCGTTCAGAGGCCTTCCGGTATCTATAGCCAAATCTTCCATGAGTTTGTTCTTCTCCAGATGATCTACAAGCCCATTTTCGATCAGAACATCAGACAGAAGTCTTCCCAGAGGTATGTAGGTTCTGGGTTTCATGTTGTTTCTGGTCTCCCGTACAGAATCTCTGAGATACTTGAAGAGTAGTGCAGGGAGGCAGAGCTTCAAACCCTTGTGAATGCAATACAGAATACACTTCTGATCTGTATTGATGTAGTCAGAGGAGTTTGATGTTGGGCGGTGATGAATTGTTCCCAGAATGATCTTGAGCCACACCCTGAGGTTCTAATGAAGTTCTTTGTTCTTTGATGGATTGCCTTCAGTGTTGAGTTTGAAGATGGTGGGATTGATTCCTTGAGCAATGTATTTTGCCCTAGGATTGATGTTGTAAATCCTTCTTCCTCCAGCTTTCTCCATGTTCAACAGTGAGGCAATTGACTTCTCAGTAATCATTATCTTGACTCCCAATACATAGGAGACTATGAAATGGTCGTCAGCGTCAGCAAATCTCCAGAATTCTTTGATGAGGTTTGGGTAAACAGGGCCATAGAGTCGTTGAAAGTAGTTTTCCCAACCTTGTTGACGAAGTTCTTCAGTTAGGTCTACTCCATTTCTCTTCATGTTGTTGAAATCCACAAGTGATTCACACAACACATCCAGTTTATCAAAGGGAGTTGCCAGGTTGATATGAGGCTCACGATCAAGAACATGGGGTTCCTTGTATACTGGAGTGATGGTTACGCCTGTAACGAGTGGAGTGGGAATGCTTGTGCTTTGGGCTGTGTTGCTGGATTCCATTTGTTGAGAATAGTTGAAAACTGATTGTTGTTGAGCATCCATTGATGAAGAAGAACAAGATGAAGATGAACTGCTTGCAGAAATGCTTCAGAGAACTAGTTTGAGAAAGTGAGTGAGAGTGAAAAGTGTGTGAAGTGTGAGAGGAGTGTTTAAATACCCTAAACAAAAACGCATGCAAAACGACACATAAAACAGCGTTAGCACAAAAATCAAGTTAGCACGCTTAGAGGGAGAAATGATTATGGCTCATTAATGAATGTCTAATCCCAACAGTATGCACACTGCTCGAGGAGATCTCAAACGTCTGCCCTTTGAATTTCTTCTGGACAGCTGTCTAGAAGTTCCAAGGTTAGACGCTAAGTGATCCACGTGGTTTGATGTATCTGATCTTCAGGAATACCAAAGGATTGGTTCCTGGAGATTTCTAACTCAGATATCTTCTTAACTTGGTAGAAGTATCAGAGTCAGAGACAGAAGCTCATTTGTTTATGTCAGAGTCTCATTTTACATCTTCAGAGGCACAATTTATTCAGGGAAATTTTGAATGTTCAGATTTTCTAAGATAAACAGAAATCTATCTTCAGCTAAAGGCTTAGTAAATATATCTGCCCATTGATGATCTGTATCAATGAACTTCAATGTTACTATCCCTTTCTGAACATAGTCTCTGATAAAATGATGTTTTATTTCAATGTGCTTAGCTCTGGAGTGTAGAATGGGATTCTTACTTAGACAAATGGCAGCAATATTATCACAGAAGATAGGAATGTTACTCTCGAAGATTTGCAGATCTTCTAACTGATTCTTCATCCAGAGCATCTGAGTTGTGCACAGTGATGCTGAGATGTATTCTGCTTCTGCAGTTGATAGAGCGATAGTTGACTGTCTTTTGCTGGCCCAGGATATCAGATTATTTCCTAGGAGCTGGCAGTTTCCAGACGTGCTTTTTCGTTCCAGTCTATCTCCTGCATAATCTGCATCACAGTAACCCGAAAGTCTATACTCTGATGTTTTCTCATACATCAGGCCCAGGTTAGGAGTTCCTTTCAGATATTTGAGAATTCTCTTAACTGCTGTTAAGTGAGTTTCTCTAGGATCTGATTGGAATCTGGCACAGAGACAGACACTAAAGAGAATATCAGGTCGAGTAGCAGTCAGATAGAGAAGAGAGTCTATCATACCTCGATAGAGCTTCTCACAAACCTTTTTGCTTACTTCTTCCTTTTCAAGAATGCATGTTGGATGCATGAGAGTTTTTGCAGAGTTGCAGACATCCATGTCAAATTTCTTCAGAACATCTTTAATGTATTTGCTTTGATGAACGTACGTGACTTCTGAAGTTTGATTAATTTGAATTCCTAAGAAGAACTTTAGTTCTTGCATTAAGCTCATTTCAAATTCTGCCTGCATTAACTCAGAAAATTCTTGATAAACAGAGGCGTTAGCTGAACCAAAAATGATATCATCCACGTATATCTGGCATATCATGAGATCATTGTTAAGGTTCTTACAGAAGAGTGTGGAGTCAACTTTCCCTCTGATAAAATTGTGTTCTAGAAGAAAATTACTTAACCGTTCATACCAAGCTGTGGGAGCTTGTTTAAGTCCATATAAGGATTTTTTGAGTTTAAAGACATGTTCTGGAAATTTTGGATTTTCAAAACCTGGAGGTTGGTAGACATACACTTCTTCTGATATATAACCATTAAGGAATGCGCTCTTGACATCCATTTGATATAATTTGATAGAGTGGTTTATAGCAAAAGATACAAGAAGACGAATAGATTCTAACCTTGCGACTGGAGCAAAGGTTTCATTGTTGCCAATACCTTCTTGTTGACTGTAACCTTGAGCTACCAGTCGAGCTTTGTTTCTGACGACTTCTCCTTTCTCATTCAGCTTGTTTCTGAATACCCATCTGGTTCCAATAACGTGAGTGCCTCTAGGCTTGGGAACAAGATCCCAGACGTCATTCTTTGTGAATTGATCTAGTTCTTCTTGCATGGCTGACACCCAGTCGTTATCTTGAAGTGCTTCATCACAGGACGTAGGCTCGATCAGAGAAACTAGTCCCAGAGGAGTCTCTTTAGAGGTCCTGAAGGTAGATCTGGTTCTGACAGGTTCGTCCTTGTTGCCCAGAATCAATTCTTCAGATACGTTGATACGACTTTTAGCTTTCTTTGGGATTTCTGGGGATTTAATTTCCTCAGAGTTCTGAGTGGCAGTTGCTTCTGGAGCTTTATCAGATCCTGCAAGAGTGATTTCTAAATCTACAAAATTTTCAACTAGCTTTGACTTTTCAGGGTCAAGCTTATCATCAAATCTGACATGAATTGATTCTTCCACAATTTTGGTTTCTGTATTGTATACTCTGTAGCCTTTAGAGCGTTCTGAGTATCCTAACATAATGCCTTTCTGTGCTTTGGAATCAAACTTGTTCAGATGTTCTTTAGTGTTTAAAATAAAGCAAGAACATCCAAATGGATGAAAATATGAAATGTTTGGTTTCCTTCCTTTACACAGTTCATAGGGAGTCTTATCCAGAATAGGTCTTATGGAGATTCTATTCTGAATGTAACACGTTGTATTTACAGCTTCGGCCCAAAAGTGCTTTGCCACATTAGTTTCATTGATCATAGTTCTGGCCATCTCTTGGAGTGTCCTATTCTTCCTCTCTACAACTCCATTTTGTTGTGGAGTTCTAGGGCAGGAGAAATAATGGGATATTCCATTAGAGTCAAATAATTCCTCAAAGGATTTATTTTCAAATTCCCCACCATGATCACTTCTGACTCTGATAATCTTAGAGTCAAATTCTTTTTGCACTTTGGAGCAGAAACTAGTGAATACATAGTGAGACTCACTCTTGTGCTTTAGGAATTTCACCCATGTCCAGCGACTGTAATCATCAACAATGACTAGTCCATACTTCTTCCCATTGACTGATGCTGTTTTCACAGGACCAAATAAGTCAATGTGGAGAAGTTCCAGAGGCTTAGAGGTAGTAACAATAGTTTTCTTTTTGAAAGATGTTTTTGAAAATTTTCCTTTCTGACATGCTTCACATAGAGCATCTGAAGAAAACTTCTAGGTAGGCCTCTGACTAACTCGAGTTTATTTAGCTGAGATAGTTTTCTCATGCTAATGTGGCCCAAGCGTCTATGCCATACCCATTACTCTTCGTGAACAGACATCAGACATTTAACATTTTGTTCTTTTAAATCAGAAAGATTAATTTTATAGATATTGTTTTTCCTCTTGCCTGTGAATAGGACTGAACCATTGTTTTGATTTATGGCTTTACATGTTTTTTGATTAAAGATCACGTCATAACCGTTATCACTTAATTGACTTATGGATAACAAATTATGCATTAATCCTTCTACGTAAAGAACATCAGATATAGAGGGAAGAGTACCATTACCAATAGTTCCGGAGCCTCTGATCCCTCCTTTCTGATCTCCTCCAAAGCCTACGAATCCAGCGTCTTTAAGTTCCAGGCTTTGGAACATAGACTTTCTTCCCGTCATGTGTCGCGAGCATCCAGAGTCCAGGTACCATGATTGGTGTCTGAACTTTGCTGCATAGGATATCTACAACATAAACAATCTTATCTTTTGGTACCCAGAGTCTCTTGGGTCCTTTCTGATTAGTTTTCCCAGAGTTTCTTATAACTTTGGGTTTTCTAGCATTTTCAAATTTTTGTTCTTGTGTGTGCGTATAGTGATATGAAAACGGAGATTTAAGTTGGTCACCAGTAGAAGTTTTATCTTCCTTAGGATCATACCCAATTCCCTTTTTATTGTTCTGACTGACTCCATAAATCATGGATGCCATGACACTCCTTCCTATCCCATTTTTCAGAAATTCTTGAAAGGCTTCTTCGTATTTATAAATTATTGTATTTGAAGTCTGTGGAGCTTGAGATAACGCTTCTTCCAGTTCTAAACGATGTTTAATTGCTCCATCTCTTTGTAATGTTAAAGATCTGATTTCATCTTCTCGTTTTAGAATTGTCATCTCAAGTTGGCCACATTCTTCAAATTTTGCTTCAAGACAGCCTTTTATTGCTTTAAACTTTTGTTTTAATTTCTGATATGAGCTAAGAGTTTCTGACAAGCATGATTCTAGATCAGATCGAGAGAGTTCAGAAAATACCTCTTCAGATTCTTCATCTGAACTGTTCCTAGATGTGGTAGCCATGAATGCCACATTGGCTTGTTCATCAGAGTCAGATTCTGATGGGTCAGATTCGCTATCATCCCAGGTAGCCATTAATCCTTTCTTTGTCCTGAAGGTATTTTTCTTGAAACTTTCTTTTCTGGAGCTGTCTTTCTTTAGCTTGGGGCATTCATTCCTGTAGTGACCTGTTTCTTTACATTCATAACAAGTAATATCTTTGTTAGTTTTACCTTTTGAGGTTGATTCTGATCGATCCCCTCTGGGTCTTGGTCTTCTGAAGTTGTTGTTCCTCTTTTTCCAGAGTTGTTTAACTCTTCTGGTCAGGAGGGACAATTCTTCTTCCTCATCAGAATCTTCTTGTTCAGAGTCATCTGCATCTTCTGTCTCGGCCTGGAATGCTTTGGTTCTGTCAGATTTGCGTCTTTCAGATCTGGACTTTAATGCTACAGACTTGTTCTTCTTCTGAGGTTCGTCTTCCTCTAGTTCTATCTCATGGCTTCTGAGAGAACTAACAAGCTCTTCAAGACTGATATTGTTCAGATCCTTAGACAGCTTCAGAGCAGTGACCATGGGTCTCCACTTCTTTGGCAAGCTTCTGACTATCTTTTTGACGTGGTCTGCAGTTGTGTACCCTTTGTCTAGAACTTTGAGACCTGCAATGAGAGTTTGGAATCTAGAGAACATTACCTCTATGGCTTCTTCATCCTCCATTTTGAAGGCTTCATATTTCTGGATAAGCGCCAGAGCCTTTGTTTCTTTGACCTGAGAGTTTCCTTCATGAGTCATCCTCAGAGAGTCAAGTATGTCTTTGGCTGTTTCTCTGTTGGTGATGTTTTCATACTCGTTGTAAGATATAGCATTGAGAAGTATGGTTCTGGCCTTGTGATGATTTTTGAAAACTCGCTTCTGATCATCTGACATCTTACTCCTGGGAACTTCAACTCCATTTTCTGAGACGGGAGGTTTGTATCCATCTGTGACAATGTCCCAGAGATCAGCATCATAGCCTAGAAAGAAACTTTCAATTCTATCTTTCCAGTAATCAAATTTCTCTCCATCAAAAACAGGAGGCTTAGCATTGTAACTGTCTCTTTCATTTGTGTGGGCCATAGTTTTTCTCGTTCTGGATCTCTCTACACTGTTAAGTGTTTGATTAGAAAATCAATAACAGAGCCGAAGCTCTGATACCAATTGAAGGTGAGAAAAACAAGAAAGGGGGGTTTGAATTATTTTGGAAAATAAGCGCTTTTTCAGACAAAGACCACACAAGGAATTTATACTGGTTCGCTTATAACACAAAGCTACTCCAGTCCACCCGGCCAAGGTGATTTCGCCTTCAACAAGGACTTAATCCACTATTCTTGAAAGATAGTTTACAACCAACGTCTAAGAGAAAGATCTCTTAGTCCTCTTAAGTATACAGACTGCGCAGAGTCACTTGAGGAAATAAAACAATAGATAAAAAGACAATGTAATCTAGAGTGCTTCTAGGATAAGCAAAATATTACAACAGTAAGATCAAGAGAATGTTTCACGTTCTAAGCAAAAGCTTCGTGAAAGATTGAGAGAGAGAGAGAGAGTAAAACGTTTCAGTGTATGCTTGCGCGCCTCTCAATGTTGTTTGCTGTCCTTTATATAGGAGTGAAAGGACCGTTGAAAAAATGATGGCAGATAATTTGTCTTGAATAGAAATTAATGCCATAATTTCTGTTGTTTCTTGCCAAAACAACTTTGTCTCCCTGAATAACTTCTTTCCAGAAATAGATACTTTCTATTTAAATTTGAAGTAGACGTTACTCTTTCTGAATTTAGGAAATCCATTATCAGTCTACGTGACTCTGGGAATCTTGGAATCTTGCTATGTTGATTCGGAGCTTCTGATGTTGATCTTTTAGAGTTCTGATGATGTCTTCAGATGACGCTGAGAGCTTCTGGAATTGATATACCGTTGTTCAGAGTCAGAACTTCTAGAGTGTATTCCTTCTTCAGATGCTTCTGATATTCTGCTGTTTTGCTCAGAGTTGGAACTTCTTGAGCGTGTTTCTGCTTCAGATGCTTCTGATCTTTTGGTAATTTGTATCTGATATGATTCTGTATCTGATAACGCAATCAGATTCCTTTCTTTTGTTTAGAGTCCTGCACACTTAGAAACTTTTCGTTAGAGTGCCATTTTTGGTTTCATCCTTTGTTATCATCAAAATCTTGGAATCTGTTGTAGAACAATTTTTGTTCTTACAAATTCATCATATGACCATTTGTTCTTTCATGCCCATTTTGGAGGGAAAATTGCAAATTCAAAATTGGTGCATTGTATGAACAAAATACCATTGCCATTGTGTTCATTGGAAGATTTTAAGTGAATTTGAGCATCCATATGCTACTGTTCACGTGTGAATTTGCATGGCACCACACAATTTCCAAATTTTGTCATACACCTTATTTTGCCTAATTACAATTAACCAATGCCAAATTTGATTAGCAAGGTGATTAGGACAGAGTATATAAGCCAAAGCATAACAGAATTTCAGTCTTCTTCATCAATTCTAGATCTAAAATTCTCTTCCCTCCAAAATTTCTCCAAATTGAAACTGCAATTTTCTTCACATAAGCCTGTGATTTTATTGCATATTGTTGTTCTCTGAGCATCATTAGGTATAGATCAAGCTCTTGATTGAAGCATTTGGCCAGGATTCGTGTTGTGCAAGCTCAAGAACAATGAACATGGAAGCTTCCATCTGAGCTAGATCCAAGCAGTTCCAAGCCTCAATTATTGCACAAAGCTTCAAGTTATCATCTCAGGAGTAGATCTGGATCAATTGAGGCCTTGAATCACTCGTTTTCTCATACTGCTCTTCAAGAGGTAGGTTTTTCGAAGCTCTTAATTCTCCAATATTTTGCCATATTAGTGTAGATCTTTGAATGTTGATTCTGCTGATGCTTTTAGAATTAAAAATGATGAAGTATTGGTTGAGTTATGGTGAATTGAAGTTTTGAATGTCAAAATGTTTTTGATCGATTCTCTTGATACATGATGAATTAGCCTTAGTTAATGCTCGATCTGTAATGTACGTAGCAAGAGCTTTCTGATGATGTAAATTTTACGCGAATCTGGAAAAAAAAATTTGAAGTGAGTATTGTTCCTCCACCGTCTTCATGAAGAAGACGGTGGTTTCCACCGTGTGAACCGCCGTCTGGTTCAAGCCTTGCTGGCTAGGGTTTTGTCCCTTTGTGCGCGCCTCGTGGCCATTCTATTGGCCTACGTTCTTTTGACCGAGCCACATGGCCTTTGACTCAGTGATGAGGACGCCACCTCATTTAATAATACTCTGCGTTTTGATCCCTCCCTCACTTCGATTCCCAGTGGTTGCGTTTTGGATTTATTTCATTTCAGCGCTCCTATTTTTATGCGCACCTGGTTCGATTCCGCCTGGTTCCACATTTTCAAATTAATTCCAACATTATCTTTCCCTCCAAATATCATGTACATATTTCACATTTTATTTCATCATTTTCTTCCAACTTCAAAAAAAGCACTAAAAATTGAGTATGCATCCAAATAATTCCAGATTTTTTTCTACATGATCATGTTAATGTCTTCTATTTTTTGATGTGAATTTCTGGAATTGGTGCCTTGCTGGAATTTTGTTTGTGATTGATTCTTTGGACTTGTGTTCATATGTGACATGCTTCATTCATCCTATTATGAAATGCTCATACATGATCCAATTGCCATGAAATTTTGTATGATGATTCCCAACATGTTTCTTGATGTTTGAGGCTTGGTTGTGTATTTTTAGCATTTTTCATCACTGTTTGATACACATGATTGTATGGTGTGACAATGTGTGTCACACAATTTGATGTCATACTTGTGCATTTTCATTTCTAGGTCAAATGAACTCTGTTGATTCTAATTTTTGGCATGATGATTGTGTTGGACATATTGTGTGCACATAAAAATTTCCAGAATTGTTTGAGTCATTTCTGTTTTAATATGGAATTTTGATTCTTAATGTCCAATTGTGTGCTTTGAAATTGTCTTTGTCTTCTCTTGCTCACTACATGAATTTGCTTGGTGATTTTGACTTGGTCCTTTTTAGGACATGTTCATGACTGATTAAATGAGCTTTATGTTGAATATTGGTTGTTGTTTTGACTTTTTTTTATTTACTTTTGACCCTAGGCTTTGCCCTAGGGGTTTGTACTCACAATTTGAGCTTTGCCTTTCAGGTTCAAGCAATACGTCCTAATGGATGATGTGATCTCCTTACTTGAGATACAATTTGCTTTGTTTAACTAATGTTGATTGTGTTGTAGGTCCTTGGGAGGCTAACTCACTTGAGTTGTTGACTTACATTATGTATATTGGTTGTCTGACTGTTGACTGTCTGTTTAGTTTGTCTGAATGTGAATATTGACTTGTTTAATTTTCTTACAGGTACTTTAGTAGCTTTAATTCATTACTTGAGTTGATTTGCTTTGCTTGTGGTTGGCATACCACTTAGGTAATCTCTCTAACTCCATATAGTCTGGAAGACCTGCTATCTTTGGCAGGCACCTGTCTGAAGCCCTCCTTAAGAGGCCATGTTGTTGATTGTTTAATTTTGTGCTAAAGACCCCAATGAGGCATGGTTACATTGTAAGACCTCCTAAGTGAAGAGGCATTGGCAGATAGAAGGGATGTGCAATCCATCCCCTGCTATTCAGTTGAGTCTTTCATCTTGCTCGCACTAAGTGCTGACGCATTTTGAATAAACACCCAAAATCTTGTATATAGAGTCAGTCATTATGGAGTAGAGTTCCTCATTCTGGACTCCCACACATTCTGTGATTCAAGCTCACCCCGGCCAGGGATAAGAGCTATGAGGTCTAATCCTCATTTCCCATTTCATCTGCTCACCCTGACGGTCAATGTCAGTGGTTAAGAGCCTGACCACCCCTTCCAGTATTTGGCTTGTTTGTCAAGGTCGATATGACCCCTTGACTAAAGCCCAGCCTTGTATGAGCCTCTTGGTTGTGTATACCGTGTGATAGTTGATTGCTTGTTTGCTTATTTGTGCATCATTCACATGTTTGCTTTGCATTTGTTATTTGTTTTGTTTGAGGAGTCAGATGTAAGACCATTGATTGGCTATCTGTTTCCTGTTCCTTTTGGGGAGCTGGATATAAGACCATTGATTGGCACTCCATTTCCTTTCTTATGTTATTTTGTGGAGCTAGATGTAAGACCATTGATTGGCTATTTGTTTCCTATCTGTTTGGTTTTGTGAAGTCAGATGTAAGACCATTGATTGGCTATCTGTTTCCTATTTGTTTCTTTTGTGGAGTTAGATGTAAGACCATTGATTGGCTATCTGTTTCCCATGTTGCTTTGTGGAGTTGGACGTAAGACCATTGATTGGCACTCTGTTTCCCATTTGTTTTCGGAGTTGGATATAAGACCATTTATTGGCCATCCATTTCCAGTTTTGTTGCTCCTTTGAGCTTGCTTATTTGCTTTTGCCTTGTGTTGCCTAATTCCAAAGGAACTTACTTGAATCATTTCTATGATTTTGAGAAAGCGATTCCTATTTGTGGCATTGTCCCTTAACCCTTTTGTGCTTAACCTTGAACCTTGTTTTCATCTTTAACCCAAACCAGAAAACTTTGTGCAAACATTTTCATCTGTTTTCAAAACTAGAAACCTAGGCCTTAAGCCTCTGATTTTTCAAACTTCATTGTCACAATACTTCTTTTGAATTGAATCTAATGTCAACTTTTACCATCTTTGTGAATACTCATAATTGGTTAATTCAACCCATTCAATTGCTTTTGTGGCCCTTGTCCACTTCTTAATTAAGTTTTCATACATTAGCCATAGATCTGAATTATCATGGTGGTTGATGTAAATCTCACCACATCCTTAGTGATTGAATTGTAAGACTTCCATGCTTATTATAGGGTTAACCCCTCACTAGCGTGTTGAAGCTGTTCTCACATGGTGGATTGTTGGTCCAGGTTGAGTTTTCTCCCGTTGATAATGAAAGACCTTAAGGCTTTTGTTTAAAATCAATCCACTCACTTTTTTGGAAATCTTTTAGCCGAACTACGGCGTTTTGATCCTTATCTTTCATGAAAGGTACGTAGGCAATGGGTTCATCCATCCAAACACAAAAATAATAAAATTGTATATTCTTTTCTCATCCTCCCAATCAATGTTTGCACAATAAATATTTTCATAAACAATACTTTTTACAACAAGTTGTGAAAAGGGTTCCCAAGGAGTACCTAGGATGCATTGAGTGCCTAACACCTTCCCTTTGCATAATTACCCCCTTTCCCAGATCTCTGTACCCTTTTTATTAGTTTTCTTTGCAAAACTTCTTAGGCTTTTGTTCGCTTTCTAGCCATTCCTTTGGATAAATAGAAGTGCGGTGGCGACTCTATCATTGTATGCTTTGCTTTTGATTTAGTCAATAAATCATAAAGTGACGAATACACTGCTACAGAAAAGTGGCGACTCTGCTGGGGAGTAAAATTTCCTGGTGGATTTGCCTACTTTTCACAATTGTTGTGATATATTTGTTTATGACATATTTTTGTACAATTTGGGATTACTGTATTGTTTGTAATGCTTGATTTGCTTGATATATCAATTGCTTGCTTGCTTGGTGATCTCTGTGAGATGGGTTCTATACCCGAACTCGAGTGCACCCTATGATAGGAGAATGGCATAGTCTCGTCGACTTGTGTGGAGTTATTCCTTAGCAAGTTGACTTGCGAGTCCATTCACTTGGTGGAGGTCATGTTGGATTAATGATGTCACACAAGTCATTTGTGGTTAGGCATTATTCTTCCGATATGTGTCGTAGAAGCCAAGGACCTTAGTTTACCAAGCCCATCTTGGCCTATTTTTAGGACGTAGTGCGGAGGTCGTTCAAATGTCAGATTTGATGCGATTGTTACGCGATACTACACTCATAAGAGTCTCTCTTGAGAATATTCTTGGAATACGAGTATTCGTTCCTCCGATAATATTCGAAAGATGGGATGATGACTATGGGGACATCTAGTAGAACATGTTCGGCAGGTTTAAACCATAGTACACTCCCTTCGGGTGGTTCTTAACCGAGACTCCATGCTCGTGACTCGCAACAAACCCGTGATTCATGGTTGATCCATTCAGACCTCCTTAATATCAATGGAACTTTGGTGTTGATAAGATGTAAACCATAATCCACCAAAATGGATGAGTGATATTAAGGATGGTTGAATCGTTCGTGTATCGTTAATATCAATGGAACTTGGGTATTGATAAGGTGTAAACCATAATCCACCAAAATGGATGATTGATATTAGAGATAATACGAGTTATCCCATGACCTTTGTCTGGTGTGCTTTGCTTGATCCTTGAGTGTGATTGTTGCATTCATGCATTCATGCATTCATTTGCATCCATATCATCAGAAAAAAAAGAAAATTTTCAAGGAACTTAAGGGGGTTTATTTGTAAAATTTTCAGATATGGAAAGACTAAAAAGGCATACAAAGAAGTACAGCTTCAGACAGCCCGATCTGAAAGAGCTAAGGAATCTGACATCCTATGTATTAGATCCCTTGGGTTTCAAAGCTCGTTATGGGAAGCTTCTTCCTCTGTTGACTACTCAGGTTGATGAAGGGTTGATGAGTACTTTGGCGTAGTTCTATGATCCTCTGTATCACTGCTTCACTTTTCCAGACTTTCAGCTGTTGCCTACTCTCGAGGAGTATGCTCATCTTGTGGGTATTCCGATTCTGGACCAGTTGTCGTTCAGTGGCTTGGAGAGTATTCCTACTTCTCAAGAGATCGCAGACTTGTTGCACATAGATGAATCCTTGGTTAAAGCTCATATGACTACCAAAGGTGGAATTCAAGGTCTTCCTTCTGAGTTCCTCATCGCTCAAGCTACCGTTTATGGGAAGGCCATGAGTGAGGATGCCTTTGAAGCCATATCCGTGCTTCTCATCTATGGATTGGTATTGTTCCCCAACATCGACAAATTTGTGGATGTGAACGCTATTAGGATCTTCTCTGTTCTTAATCCCGTTTCGACTCTGTTGGGTGATACCTATGTCTCTTTGCATCTGAGGAATGCAAAGGGTGGTGGCGCTATTGTGTGTTGTTTGCCTCTGTTGTATAAGTGGTTTACTTTTCACTTACCTCAGACGGTCGCTTTCAAGGAGAACAAGGGATGTCTACGGTGGTCTACGAGACTTATGTCTCTCACTAATGATGATATCTCTTGGTATGATCGTGCATATGACGGTGTCCAGATTATTCATTCTTGTGGTGAATTCTCCAATGTGCCTCTTCTTGGTACATGTGGTGGGATTAGCTACAACCCTATCTTAGCACGACGTCAGCTTGGGTTCCCCCTGAAGGATAAACCTAATAACATTCTGTTAGAAGGTGTGTTCTTTCAGGAGGGTAAAGATCCCCAAGGCCTGAAAGCAAGGATGGTTCGCGCGTGGCGCAAGATTCACAAGAAAGGTAGAAGTGAGTTGGGTCCGAAGAACTGCATTGCTTTGGAGCCGTATACTACTTGGGTGAGGAAGAGAGCATCCGAGTATCTCATGCCTTATGATTATCCGAGACCTATACCTTTGGTTGTGGCTGGGCCTTCAACCCTCCCTAACCAAGGCGTAGAGGAGTTGAGAGACGAAGATCTTTCACGTGCCTGGATCCGTGAAAGAGAAGAGTTGCTTCAACAGCTTAAGGAGAAGGATGCTCTGATTGAGTTCCTCGAGCATCAGGTCATTGATGATCCGAATGATGCATGGACTTCTCTAATTCCTAAGTCTTCCAAGTTCTGGAAAAGGAGGTATGATAGACTCGCCAAAGACAAAGCGGATATGGAAGCAGCATATGAGAGAGAGATTAAGAGGCTTCGTGCAGCTTATCTTCCGGCATCCCGAGCTTCTAGGGATCCATAGGATGTTTATTTTCCTTTTCTCTTGTAATATAATTGACAATGTTGTACTTCTTTTCTCAAATATATTTGATGAGATATTTTCCATATGCAATCAAATGATTAATATTCAAAATCTGCAAATAATACCCTAAAGTTCCTTCAAAATAAAAACAAATCATGTGCACGGGCATTGCATGCATCATTTGCATAAGCAGGTGTTTGTTCCGGTCTTCTTGTCTGTGGCCTAACTCTGTGCTCTTCATTTATTTTGAAGACAAGCTGACTCATCGGTACTACACCAGAGCCAACTCTTCTAGACTGATGGATCATCTTGAGCAAGAGAACCGTGAGCTCAAAGAGGAAGTCGCCAGACTGAGTGCTTTAATGGAATCTTTCCTAGCTGCTCAAAATCAGCCGTCTCCAACACCTGCAACTCCTCCCCAGAGGACTGTCATCTCTGAGGTTGTGTCTTCGACTGTGCCAGCTGGCAGTGCCCACTTCGTGCCAACAGCCATGCTAGCCGGGTTTCCGTGGGGTATGCCTCCTAGTTATATGCCTGATATTCCTGCACTAACGTTTGCTTCCATGCCGGCATCTAGCCTGGTCATTGTTGTGCCTCCTCCTGTCGTGCATACCGTTCCCAGGGTAGACGACACCATCTATCATTCTGAGCCGTCTGAGGGCCCAGATTTTCATGAGAAGATGGATGCAATGAATGACCAATTTCTTGAACTCCGCAAGGAATTGAAGACCCTTCGAGGAAAGGATTTGTTCGGCAAGTCTGCAGCCGAGTTGTGTTTAGTTCCCGGTGTGAAAATACCTGTCAAATTCAAGGTCCCAGACTTTGAGAAGTATAAGGGGAACACCTGCCCGCTCAGCCACCTGGTTATGTATGCCAGGAAAATGTCTACTCAAACGGATAATGATCAGCTGCTCATTCATTATTTCCAGGACAGTCTGTCTGGTGCGGCACTGCGTTGGTATATGAGTTTGGACAGTGCAAACATCCGTTCCTTCAATGATCTTGGCGAAGCCTTAGTCAAGCAATACAAATACAATGTGGATATGGCTCCCGATCGGGATCAGCTCAGGGCCATGTCCCAGAAGGACAAAGAGACATTTAAAGAGTACGCCCAGAGGTGGCGAGATCTGGCAACTCAGATTACTCCTCCGCTGGAAGAGAAGGAAATGACCAAGATCTTTCTGAAGACCTTGAGCTCATTCTATTACGAGCGGATGATTGCTAGCGCTCCTTCTGACTTCACCGAGATGGTGAACATGGGGATGCGTCTAGAGGAAGGAGTTTGTGAGGGACGGCTGACTAAGGATGAAAGCTCTTCTAGCAAGCGATATGAGGCGTTTGCGAAGAAGAGAGATGGAGAGGCACATGCTGTGCAATCCCATGTCAAACCTCGAAGACCCTCTGCCAGGAGGAAGACCGCACGTCCAGCCGGTAATCAGCACCAGGTGGCTCATATAGCGCTTGTTTTCAGGGATAATTCACATTATCAGCAGCATAATCAACAACCATCTCAACAGTACCAACAACAGCATCGCCCTCAACAACAGGCTTACCAGCCTCGTAACAACAGTAATCCAGCTAGTACGAGTTATGAGAGGAAGAAGATCACCTTCGATCCGATTCATGTATCATATGCAGAGTTGTATCCCTCTTTGATAGAGCGGAAATTGATTACTCCCAGGGATCCTCCGGCTATACCTGCTAACCCTCAGTGGTGGTATAAGCCCGATCAGGATTGTGTTTATCATTCCGGTGCTCCCGGCCACAACGTGGAAAACTGCTTTCCGTTGAAGACTAAGGTTCAAGACCTTATGAGATGCGGTATTCTGAGCTTTGAAGACTCCGGTCCTAATGTTACGAAGAACCCATTGCCCGAGCATGGGAAGTCAGTTAACATGGTCCAGGGTTACCCTGGCAAGTACAAGGTCAAATATGTTAGCCATATTCGACAGTCTCTTGTTGAGTTGCACCGTCTGCTGTGTGATTACAGTCATCTGGAGCATGATCATGATAAGTGCCGAATTTGTTCTGTTAACAGATTGGGTTGTCGCCAAGTGCGTAAAGATCTGCAAGAATTGCTGGATGATGGGACTATTGAGATTCTTCAAAACAGAAATGTTGATGAAGACGAACCAGAGGTGAATGTGATTTCTCCGGTATTCAGGATCCCTGAGTCTGTTGTCATTCATTATGATGGTAGCAAGCAGAAGGTTTCTCCTGCCCTGATAATCAAACCCGCCGGTCCTGTGCCTTATTCATCTTATAAAGCAATTCCATTTCGTTACAATGCCGTTGTTGTTGAAGATGGGAAAGAAGTGCCCTTGCCTTCTCCATCTGTTGTGAATATAGCTGATGTGAGCGGATTGACCCGTAGTGGTCGCGTGTTTTCACCTCTGAAGCCTCAGGCTAGAGCTGATTGTGTTGAGCGTCCGGTTGGGAATGGGGTTAATCCTCCGAACCCGGCACCTGTTATTAAACCCTCCTCTGTACAAAAGACTCCTACTTCTTCTGTTGGCCCTAGTGGCACTGTGAATGAAGACTGTGATGAGATGCTGAGGCTCATCAAGAAGAGTGAGTACAACGTTGTAGACCAGCTTCTACAAACGCCGTCCAAGATTTCCGTGTTATCGTTGCTTCTGAATTCAGAACCGCATAGGGAGGCTCTGCAGAAAGTTTTGGACTTGGCCTATGTTGATCATGATGTCACCATAGAACAGTTTGACAACATTGTTGCAAACATTACTGCTTGCAACACTTTGAGTTTCTGTGACGCTGATCTCCCTGAGGAGGGAATAGACCACAACATGGCTTTACATATATCCATGAATTGCAAGAGCGACGCCATGTCCAACGTGTTGGTGGACACTGGGTCATCTTTGAATGTATTGCCGAAGACCACTCTTTCCAGATTGTCATATCAAGGGCCTCCCATTAGGCAGAGTGGTGTTGTTGTGAAAGCTTTTGATGGGTTGCGTAAGACTGTGATTGGGGAAGTTGATCTCCCAATCAAGATTGGACCAAGTGATTTCCAGATCACCTTTCAGGTTATGGATATCCACCCATCTTATAGCTGTCTCCTTGGTAGACCATGGATTCACGAGGCTGGCGCCGTGACATCCACCCTACACCAGAAACTGAAATTCGTTAAGAACAAGAAACTGGTTGTGGTAGGGGGAGAAAAGGCTCTCCTGGTTAGCCACCTGTCTTCCTTCTCATACATTGATGCTGAAGATGAAGTTGGAACGCCTTTCCAAGCTTTATCTATAGCGGAGCCTATTGAGAAGAAAACTCCTTCATTTGCTTCCTATTGAGATGCGAAACTAGCCATTGAATGTGGTGCAGTTGCTGGTCTAGGAAAAATGATTGAGCTTGAAGATAACAAGTCCCGGGATGGCATTGGCTATTCTTCTGGGGTTTTCAACAAAGAAGGGTTGTTCAAGAGTGGAGGTTTCATCCACGCCGATCAGAGTGACGAAGCTGCTGCTATTTTGGAAGAGGATGCAGAGGATTCTGACAATTTTGTCATCCCTGGCGGGATCTGCCACAATTGGGTCGCTGTGGATGTTCCTACGGTCATTCATAAGTCAGCGTAATATGTTTGCTTTGTTTAAAAACCCTTCTCCCATGCCAAAAGGAGAAGTGATGACATTGTTGGCATCATATATACAATGATATTTCATTCAATAAATTCATGTTAAACATTTGTTTTTCCAATTGGTGATCACAAAAAACCCTAAAAACAAGAATAAAAACAATCTTTTCATCTGCATAATGATTTGTTTGTTTAAATTCTAAAGTTTTTTATTATCCAAAATCATTATGCAGGTTGATTCTTAAACCCATTGAACATAATGATCCAACGCCATCTCCCAATTTTGAATTCCCTGTATTTGAGGCAGAGGAAGATGATGTTGAAGAGATTCCTGATGAGATTACCCGTCTCCTTGAGCACGAAAAGAAGATCATTCAGCCGCATCTTGAGAATCTGGAAACAGTCAACTTGGGGTCTGAAGATTGTGTTCGAACGGTGAAGATTGGGGCACTCCTTGAAGAGTTTGTGAAGAAGGGGTTGATCAGTTTGCTACGAGAATATTCCGATATCTTTGCTTGGTCGTATGAAGACATGTCGGGTCTAGATACAGATATTGTGCAACATTTCCTGCCTCTAAAGCCTGAGTGCGTGCCTGTGAAGCAGAAGCTCAGAAGAACTCATCCAGATATGGCGGTGAAGATCAAAGAGGAAGTTCATAAGCAAATTGATGCGGGGTTTCTGGTGACTTCCACATATCCTCAATGGGTGGCCAATATTGTGCCTGTGCCTAAGAAAGACGGAAAAGTCCGTATGTGTGTTGATTACCGTGATTTGAATAAGGCTAGTCCGAAAGATGATTTTCCTCTACCACACATTGATATGTTGGTAGACAATACAGCTAAATTCAAAGTCTTTTCGTTTATGGACAGATTTTCCGGATATAATCAAATCAAAATGGCACCCGAGGATATGGAGAAGACAACATTCATCACACCTTGGGGAACATTCTGTTATCGAGTGATGCCCTTCGGTTTGAAGAACGCCGGAGCCACGTATCAACGAGCTATGACTACCTTGTTTCATGATATGATGCACAAGGAGATAGAGGTCTATGTTGATGATATGATTGCTAAGTCACGAACGAAAGTGGAACATGTTGAGCATTTGTTGAAGCTTTTTCAGCGTTTGATGAAGTACAAGCTTCGTCTGAATCCGAACAAATGTACATTTGGAGTCCGTTCTGGCAAGTTATTGGGTTTTTGTTGTCGGCGAGAGAGGTATTGAGGTTGATCCTGCAAAGGTCAAAGCAATACAAGAGATGCCTGCGCCCAAAACTGAGAAGCAAGTCCGAGGTTTTCTTGGTCGCTTGAACTATATTTCCAGATTTATATCCCACATGACTGCCACATGTGCGCCGATATTCAAGCTCCTCCAGAAAGATCAATCTCATGATTGGACCGAGGATTGCCAGAAAGCTTTCGACAGTATCAAAGAGTATCTGTCTGAACCTCCGATCTTGTCTCCGCCTGTAGAAGGAAGACCTCTGATCATGTATCTGACTGTTCTTGAAGACTCGATGGGTTGTGTAGTCGGTCAGCAAGACGAATCGGGAAAGAAAGAATCTGCTATATACTACCTGAGTAAGAAGTTCACCGATTGTGAGTCTCGATACTCAATGCTTGAGAAGACGTGTTGTGCTTTAGCTTGGGCTGCTAAGCATTTACGCCAGTACATGATAAATCATACAACTTGGTTGATATCTAGAATGGATCCAATCAAGTACATCTTTGAGAAGCCTGCTTTAACTGGGAGAATCGCCCGTTGGCAGATGTTGTTATCTGAGTATGATATCGAGTATCGAGCTCAGAAAGCTATCAAAAGTAGTATCTTGGCTGACCACTTGGCACATCAGCCGATTGAAGATCATCAGTCTGTTCAATACGACTTCCCAGACGAGGAGATTCTGTATTTGAAAATGAAAGATTGTGAGGAGCCTACACTTGATGAAGGTCCAGAACCTGGTTCCATATGGACGATGGTGTTTGATGGCGCTGTAAATCAGTACGGAAATGGAATTGGGGCAGTAATCATTACTCCTCAGGGCACACATATTCCGCTTACGACAAGGCTAACTTTCAAATGCACGAATAATATGGCTGAGTACGAAGCCTGCATTATGGGATTAGAAGAGTGCATTGATCTAAGGATCAAGCATCTTGATGTGTATGGTGATTCGGCCCTCATTGTCAATCAGATCAAGGGTGAATGGGAAACGAATCAGCCTGGTCTCATTCCGTACAGAGATTATGCGAGGAGGATTTAAATGTTCTTTACAGAAGTTGACTTTCATCATATTCCTCGAGAGGATAATCGGATGGCAGATGCTCTTGCTACGCTTGCTTCAATGATTGTGGTCAAGTATTGGAATGAAGTTCCCAATATCACCGTGATGCGCTTGGATAGACCAGCTCACGTGTTTACAGTTGAAGAAGTACAAGATGACAAGCCTTGGTATTTTGATATCAAGAATTTCCTCCAGAACCAGGTCTACCCGCCTGGGGCATCTGTGAAAGATAGGAAAACTCTGAGAAGGTTGTCAGGCAGTTTCTACCTCAGTGGTGAAGTGATTTACAAGAGGAATTTTGACATGGTTTTCCTCAGATGCGTGGATAGACACGAAGCAAACCTGTTGATGACTGAGGTCCATGAGGGTTCATTTGGTACTCATTCCAATGGACATGCCATGGCTAGAAAGATGTTGAGAGCAGGCTACTATTGGTTGACAATGAAGTTTGACTGCTGCAAATATGTGAAGAAATGTCACAAGTGTCAGATTTATGCGGATAAGATTCATATTCCTCCGACACTTCTGAATGTAATTTCATCACCGTGGCCTTTCTCTATGTGGGGAATCGACATGATTGGCATGATTGAACCGAAAGCGTCCAACGGACACAGATTTATTCTCGTAGCAATTGATTACTTCACCAAATGGGTTGAAGCGGCGTCATATGCTAACGTGACCAGGCAGGTGGTCGTGAAGTTTGTCAAGAATCAGCTGATATGCCGTTATGGTGTGCCTGATAAGATCATTACTGATAATGGATCTAACTTGAACAACAAGATGATGGAAGAGTTGTGCGTTGAGTTCAAGATTACACACCATAACTCCTCTCCTTACAGACCCAAGATGAATGGGGTTGTTGAAGCAGCTAACAAGAATATCAAGAAGATTATCCAGAAGATGGCAGTCACGTACAAAGATTGGCATGAGATGCTTCCATTTGCTTTGCATGGATATCGTACATCTGTCCGCACTTCAATAGGGGCAACCCCTTTTTCTCTTGTTTGCGGCATGGAGGCTGTTCTCCCAGTAGAGGTGGAGATCCCATCAATGAGAGTCTTGATGGAAGCCAAGTTGACTGATGCTGAATGGATTCAGAGTCGTTATGACCAGTTGAACTTGATTGAAGAGAAGCGATTGACTACCATGTGCCATGGTCAGTTATATCAACAGAGAATGAAGAAAGCATTTGATAAGAAGGTCAAGCCTCGCGTGTTCCGAGAAGGTGACCATGTGCTCAAGAAAGTCTTGTCTTTCGCGCCCGATTCCAGGGGCAAGTGGACTCCAAACTACGAAGGTCCATATGTTGTCAAGAGAGCCTTTTCAGGCGGTGCTTTGATGCTTACAACTATGGATGGGGAGGATTTCACTCGTCCTGTGAATTCAGATGTAGTCAAGAAATACTTTGCCTAAAAATAAAAACAGAATGGCTCGCTAAGTTGAAAACCCGAAAGGGCGGCTTAGGCAAAAATGAGCGTCTCGGTGGAAAACCCGAAAGGGCGATCCAGGCAAAAATTAGAGACATAAAAAAAATATTTGCATCCCGCTAGATTGAGTACCTCACCCTGGGGCAATCTAGGCAAAAATAAGGGATTTGGCAAGTAACTGCATCCTGACAAGACTTTCTGTTTCACAGCCGTCTTTTCGTCAGAGATTCTCACTCAGTCATCGTCAGCTGAAGCTTCAAATACATCGGATTCAAATTGGTAGAGAAATGGTCATTATGTTCAATGTAGCCCTCTTCCAATATATATCACCGATTTCAAATTTGTACAGATCTATGGAGTCTTGCCATTTGCAGGCTACCATTCCATCAAATAAATTTGAGCTTTTAGCCAATTATTTGCACTCTTATTTGTTTCAATTCAACAAATGTTTTGCATGTTTTAATTGATAAAATGTCATTGTTTTAAACAAACAAATTTTTTCATAAAATTGTTTTTAAACAAAGTGAATATTCACAATGATGAAAGGATACTTAAGAATTTCTCAGTGCTTTCCCAAGGGTGGCATGATTTCCAACAGGGTAAGACTTTTATTCATATTCCTGGCATGGCTGTATCCTCTTTCTCCAAATTGTTGTTGGGGTTTTTCCCCAAGCAGAGCTTCTGTTGAGATTTTTTCCCCCCAAGCAGGGTATTTGTTGGGATTTCTCCCGAACGGATTTTTGTTGAGCAGAGCCTTTATTATGACTCCTCCTCATTCAGAGTGCTTGTTGAAGACTTCAACTTTCCTCTCCATCATTATTCTCTCCCTAGCATGGGTGCTTTTCTTTGGAAGATTTGGTAGTTGGTGGGTTGACATCCCAGTACTTCGTCATTTCCTTGGATAGATCCCCAGCGGAGTTGTTGGTATGATGAACTTCATCTATGCTATCTATCCCCATCAGAGATCTGGTTTCTTCCTGGCATCTCTGATCCCTAGCGTGAGTTGCTGTTGTGGCGTTTCTGCTTGTGCATTGAACTCTTTTCTCCGGTTGTGACTGACGATCCCTCCGGAAACCTCTTGAGGCCTTCCTCCCTGCAGAGATTTGGTGATTTCCTCATATCTCCGATCCCAGTAGAGTTGCTCGTTTGGCAGGATCTACTTGTGTCATCTTTTCTCCCTCAGTGGGTTTCCCCCCAGTGGATTTGTTTGGAGTTGCTTTTGTGGCAGTTTTTGCCGGTGCAGTGAGCTCCTCTTTCCCAGCTGAGACTGACGATTCATCCTTGCAGATGATCTTTGTTTTCCTGATCCCGTCAGAATTGGTTATTCTCCGGTGATCCTGGCTTTCTCTCCTGTGGTGTAGTACCGGGCGTTTGATCCCTGGACCTGTTTGTGTTAGATATGTCTGTTTTGTCAGCATTCATCAAACATAAATCAAGCATATTCATGCATACTTTCAACATGCAGATATTCATGTTGCATTTTTTGCCATATATCTTTTGTTTGTTGTCTCCTGCTATTGGTGATATAGATCTCTCCAGTAGATCTCCCCAAGCAGATGTCGGGTGTCTAATCTCTCAATATAGAGTCAACCCCATAAGCAGAAAGTGTATGTCATTCCTTCTGTAGTTCCCCACTGAGTTATACCCTCGTGGATGACGGTTGTTTCCGTTTCCTCCCAACACCTATATTGGGATGGGTTTTCCCTTTTGAGTTCTTTCCTCATTAGGACGAGTCTTGATTCAGTTTTCCTTTTTGGTTTGACCCTAAATTGGCCTTTTTCAACTGTCTCTTGTGCTTCCCTGTGGAATAAATGAATGTTTGCTCAGTAACCGGCAATCATTCACTTTATCCTCAGCGGAATTGTTGGCCTTCTACCCAGTAACCGGTAGTTGTAAGTCCTATCCTTTGTGGTTTTCTATCCAGTAACCGGTAGTTTTAAATCCTATATACCTTTTTTCCCTCTTTGTGGAATCTGTGGTTGTTTACCCAGAGATTGGTATTTGTGAACCTTTTGTGCCTCAGCAAGAGTCGGTGGTTTTCTACCCAGTATTCGGTAGTTGTAAATCCTATTTTTCTTGCTCTCCAGTAGAGTTTGTGGTTTTCTACCCAGTAACTGGTAGTTATAAACCCTATTTGTTTTCCCCGTGCGGAGTAGTGATCCTTTCGCTCCCCACGCAGAGGCTTTGGTCTTCTACCCAGTATTCGGTAGTTGTAAACCCTACTTTTTTATCCTCATCAAAGTCGATGGTTTTCTACCCAATATTCGGTAGTTATAAATCCTACTTTCATCCCCTAGCAGAGGTAACCTTTGTGGTTCATCCTGGTTGATGGCGGATTTTGTGGTTTTCTACCCAGTATTCGGTAGTTGTAAATCCTATGTTGTTGTTTTTTCTCCCTATCGGAGTCTGTGCTTTCCTGTGGAATAGATGGATAATTGCTCAATGACCGGCAATCATTCACCTTATTCTCAGCTGAGTCTTTGGTTTCTACGCAGTATTCGGTAGTTGTAAATCCTAATCTCTCCCCTTTGCAGAGTTAACCTTTTGTGGCTCATCCTAGTTGATGACGGTTACTCTTGGTGGTTATCAATATCCAGCGGGTCTTTTCCCTCCTTCTTGTGGATAATTTCCGTATGCTAGCAATTTTATCCTCAGCGGGTCCTTTCACCGTTTGCCAGTGATTTTTTCCCCGGATCATTGATTTTTTATCAATGCATCCCCAGTGAGTCATCTTTCATCTACCCTTTTGTAGGTAATGATTGTTGCTCCCTTTGATCGGTCATCATTATATACCTAGTTTTGGTATCCCGATGCCTTTCTTTTCGGTTGATTTATCCTTTATTAACCCAGTAACCAGTTATGGATAATCTTCCATGCGAGTGTATTATCTACGTTCTGACGGTAATAGATAATATATCTCATGCACTCTTCGGTCGAAGCCTGTTGTGTTTCCCTAGTCGAGTAAGATTCGTGTTCCCTTGCGGAATCGAATATTCATTTCTACCCCTTTTTTGAGCATATCTCCCAGTAACCGGTGATATGTTTCCTGGATAATTGCCGTATGCTTTCAATTTATCCCCAGCGAGTTATCTTTCGTTTACCCTGTTGTTGTTGGTAACGATGGTTTCTCTTTTCGATTGGTCACCTATTATATACCCAGTAACCGGTATCTCTGGTGTTCCTTCCATGCGAGTGTATTATCTACGTTCTAATGGTAATAGATAATATATCTCATGCACTCCTTGGTCAAAATCTTTTGATTGTTTCTCCAGTGGAGTAAGATTCGTATTCTTTGTAGAATCGAATATTCATCCTTTAACAAGTTTGCGTTTTGCTCTCTTCAGGATGATGAGTGTTTTGGCAGTAAAAACCAATTCACGTTTTCGGTCGGTCACCTGTTATATACCCAGTAACCGGTATCCCTAGTGTTCCTTCCATACGAGTATACTATCCACGTTCTGACGGTAATGGATAATATATCTCATGCACTCTTTGGTTGAAGCGTTTTGTCCTTCCCCATTTGAGTAAGATTCGTTTTCCCGTTGCGGAGTCGAATGTCCATCCTGTAAGTCGATTTGCTTTTTCAAGCCCTCCTTTCGGATGATGAGTGTTTTGGCAGTAACCCCAATTCACGCTTTGGTTGGTCACCTATTATATACCCAGTAACCGGTATCCCTGGTGTTCCTTCCTTTCTGCTCCCTATTATGAACTTGGTCCCCTGTGGAGTCAGGTTTTCCTGAGTTTGATATACCTTTTTCAGGTCTTCCTCGGATGTTTTTGGTCGATTGATATCTCTCACCCTTATACCGGTCTTAGATATTCATTCTTCCTGAGCGTGTTGTTCTGTCACCCAATAACCGGTGTTCAGATCGCATGTCTCTTTGAGCTTGTTACCCAGTAACCAGTAATACCTCATCCTCTTGCTTCCTCTGGAGAGTCTTTATTAGACATTCCCCAGCGGAGTTTTTGTTGTGATTCATTCTTTTGCTGTATTGGCGTTTTCCCCAATACATGCAATTTTCCCTTGCAGGGAGGTTCTGTGTGAATCTTTCACCAACCTGAGTCCGGATTTTTATCCGAAGTATCCCTTGTGGATAGTTTTGCTGTATTGGCGTTTTCCCCAATACATGCATTTTTGAGTCAGCTTGAGTCTTTCCATCGGATGTGTTTCCCTTTGGAAACTCTTTTTCCCAGTGTATGTCTTTTACTTCCCAGTAAAGTCTCCAGTTTCAAGTCGTGTCCTGCTCACGCGTTCTTTTCTTTTTCTTATCCCCATGAGAGTCCCCGTTAGAGTCTCTGTGTTCCCAGTGAGTGTATCACTCCAATAGATTGTATTTCTCCTGATTTTCTTCTTTGTGGGCCTATATCCCCACAGAGTTTGTTTCTTTTGCATTCATACATTTGCATCATGAGGTCTCTTAGGGACCAAAATTTGTCTCATTATTGTTATTTAAGCCCATTCTACCGCGTCGAGACGAAGATTTTAACCTTCATTTCTCCTGCTAGAATGACCTTAAATAGGGGCATCTGTAAGACCCCAATTTTGTCCCTAAGATCCCTCATGGCATCATATCATAACATTACATAGCCTCAAGGATCATTGAACACCTTGCTTCCTTCCCTGTGGGTGGGATATCTTTCTTGAGAGTGATTCTTGATCACCAAGCATTGATTGCATTTGTGTATCATTGATTTTATTTTAATCACTAACCAAAAATGTACAAAAATATGTCATTAACCTTTGTTACTTGCAGCTTAAGCAGTCAACAGGTCAAGGCATTCAAGTGAATCCTTTGTGCAAGAGATGAGGGTTCCATTGAGATATGGATCATGTGATCATTATTTTAAGCTTATATGAGCTAGAGGTTCATTGTGAAGCAAATTCCCCAGGTGGTTGAGGCCCAGGTTCATCAGAACATTTTCAGGTCATCTAAGGGCCTATGCCAGTCAACTGAAAGTCAACTGAAGGCTTTGAGTGTGGGAATTGAATTTCTTCATCCCATTCATGTTCAAACAAGGCTTATTCATCATGTCAAACATCAATGTTGAAGAATTTGAAGCCAGTGCAAAAGTTTCCCAAAATGGAAAGTGACCTATAATTTCAAGTTTCCAAAAATGGAAAGTTCTTGGACCAACTTAAACTTGACTTTCCAACATAAAAGAAGCTTCAAATGAATTTTTGTCCAACACGAAAGTTGAAGATATCTCTCTCCCATTTCCAAAAAGTCCAAGATCATGAGCATCTGATGAATGGTTGAGGAGATATGATCAAGTCATTTCCAAGTGTGCATGGAACTTCAAAAGGCCATAACTTTTGACTCATAACTCCAAATTTAGTGCCTCTTTTTGCATTTTGTTTCTCATGACATGTATTTTCCAAATCATTCATCACATTGCATGAAAATTCATCATATGACCATTTGTTCTTCCATGCCCATTTTGGAGGGAAAATTGCAAATTCAAAATTGGTGCATTGTATGAACAAAATACCATTGCCATTGTGTTCATTGGAAGATTTTAAGTGAATTTGAGCATCCATATGCTACTGTTCACGTGTGAATTTGCATGGCACCACACAATTTCCAAATTTTGTCATACACTTTATTTTGCCTAATTACAATTAACCAATGCCAAATTTGATTAGCAAGGTGATTAGGACAGAGTATATAAGCCAAAGCATAACAGAATTTCAGTCTTCTTCATCAATTCTAGATCTAAAATTCTCTTCCCTCCAAAATTTCTCCAAATTGAAACTGCAATTTTCTTCACATAAGCCTGTGATTTTATTGCATATTGTTGTTCTCTGAGCATCATTAGGTATAGATCAAGCTCTTGATTGAAGCATTTGGCCAGGATTCGTGTTGTGCAAGCTCAAGAACAATGAACATGGAAGCTTCCATCTGAGCTAGATCCAAGCAGTTCCAAGCCTCAATTATTGCACAAAGCTTCAAGTTATCATCTCAGGAGTAGATCTGGATCAATTGAGGCCTTGAATCACTCGTTTTCTCATACTGCTCTTCAAGAGGTAGGTTTTTCGAAGCTCTTAATTCTCCAATCTTTTGCCATATTAGTGTAGATCTTTGAATGCTGATTCTGCTGATGCTTTTAGAATTAAAAATGATGAAGTATTGGTTGAGTTATGGTGAATTGAAGTTTTGAATGTCAAAATGTTTTTGATCGATTCTCTTGATACATGATGAATTAGCCTTAGTTAATGCTCGATCTGTAATGTACGTAGCAAGAGCTTTCTGATGATGTAAATTTTACGCGAATCTGGAAAAAAAATTTGAAGTGAGTATTGTTCCTCCACCGTCTTCATGAAGAAGACGGTGGTTTCCACCGTGTGAACCGCTGTCTGGTTCAAGCCTTGCTGGCTAGGGTTTTGTCCCTTTGTGCACGCCTCGTGGCCATTCTATTGGCCTACGTTCTTTTGACCGAGCCACATGGCCTTTGACTCAGTGATGAGGACGCCACCTCATTTAATAATACTATGCGTTTTGATCCCTCCCTCACTTCGATTCCCAGTGGTTGCGTTTTGGATTTATTTCATTTCAGCGCTCCTATTTTTATGCGCACCTGGTTCGATTCTGCCTGGTTCCATATTTTCAAATTAATTCCAACATTATCTTTCCCTCCAAATATCATGTACATATTTCACATTTTATTTCATCATTTTCTTCCAACTTCAAAAAAAGCACTAAAAATTGAATATGCATCCAAATAATTCCAGATTTTTTTCTACATGATCATGTGAATGTCTTCTATTTTCTGATGTGAATTTCTGGAATTGGTGCCTTGCTGGAATTTTGTTTGTGAATGATTCTTTGGACATGTGTGCATATGTGACATGCTTCGTTCATCCTATTATGAAATGCTCATACATGATCCAATTGCCATGAAATTTTGTATGATGATTCCCAACATGTTTCTTGATGTTTGAGGCTTGGTTGTGTATTTTTAGCATTTTTCATCACTGTTTTATACACATGATTGTATGGTGTGACAATGTGTGTCACACAATTTGATGTCATACTTGTGCATTTTCATTTCTAGGTCAAATGAACTCTGTTGATTCTAATTTTTGGCATGATGATTGTGTTGGACATATTGTGTGCACATGAAAATTTCTAGAATTGTTTGAGTCATTTCTGTTTTAATATGGAATTTTGATTCTTAATGTCCAATTGTGTGCTTTGAAATTGTCTTTGTCTTCTCTTGCTCACTACATGACTTTGCTTGGTGATTTTGACTTGGTCCTTTTTAGGACATGTTCATGACTGATTAAATGAGCTTTATGTTGAATATTGGTTGTTTTGACTTTTTTTGATTTACTTTTGACCCTAGGCTTTGCCCTAGGGGTTTGTACTCACAATTTGAGCTTTGCCTTTCAGGTTCAAGCAATAAGTCCTAATGGATGATGTGATCTCCTTACTTGAGATACAATTTGCTTTGTTTAACTAATGTTGATTGTGTTGTAGGTCCTTGGGTGGCTAACTCACTTGAGTTGTTGACTTACATTGTGTATATTGGTTGTCTGACTGTTGACTGTCTGTTTAGTTTGTCTGAATGTGAATATTGACTTGTTTGATTTTCTTACAGGTACTTTAGTAGCTTTAACTCATTACTTGAGTTGCTTTGCTTTGCTTGTGGTTGGCATACCACTTAGGTAATCTCTCTAACTCCATGTAGTCTGGAAGACCTGCTATCTTTGGCAGGCACCTGTCTGAAGCCCTCCTTAAGAGGCCATGTTCTTGATTGTTTAATTTTGTGCTAAAGACCTCAATGAGGCATGGTTACATTGTAAGACCTCCTAAGTGGAGAGGCATTGGCAGATAGAAGGGATGTGCAATCCATCCCCTGCTATTCAGTTGAGTCTTTCATCTTGCTCGCACTAAGTGCTGACGCATTTTGAATAAACACCCAAAATCTTGTATATAGAGTCAGTCATTGTGGAGTGGAGTTCCTCATTCTGGACTCCCACATATTCTGTGATTCAAGCTCACCCCGGCCAGGGTTAAGAGCTATGAGGTCTAATCCTCATTTCCCATTTCATCTGCTCACCCTGACGGTCAATGTCAGTGGTTAAGAGCCTGACCACCCCTTCCAGTATTTGGCTTGTTTGTCAAGGTCGATATGACCCCTTGACTAAAGCCCAGCCTTGTATGAGCCTCTTGGTTGTGTATACCGTGTGATAGTTGATTGCTTGTTTGCTTATTTGTGCATCATTCACATGTTTGCTTTGCATTTGTTATTTGTTTTGTTTGAAGAGTCAGATGTAAGACCATTGATTGGCTATCTGTTTCCTGTTCCTTTTGGGGAGCTGGATATAAGACCATTGATTGGCACTCCATTTCCTTTCTTATGTTGTTTTGTGGAGCTAGATGTAAGACCATTGGTTGGCTATCTGTTTCCTATCTGTTTGGTTTTGTGGAGTCAGATGTAAGACCATTGATTGGCTATTTGTTTCCTATTTGTTTCTTTTGTGGAGTTAGATGTAAGACCATTGATTGGCTATCTGTTTCCCATGTTGCTTTGTGGAGTTGGACGTAAGACCATTGATTGGCACTCCGTTTCCCATTTGTTTTCGGAGTTGGATATAAGACCATTTATTGGCCATCCATTTCCAGTTTTGTTGCTCCTTTGAGCTTGCTTATTTGCTTTTGCCTTGTGTTGCCTAATTCCAAAGGAACTTACTTGAATCATTTCTATGATTTTGAGAAAGCGATTCCTATTTGTGGCTTTGTCCCTTAACCCTTTTGTGCTTAACCTTGAACCTTGTTTTCATCTTTAACCCAAACCAGAAAACTTTGTGCAAACATTTTCATCTGTTTTCAAAACTAGAAACCTAGGCCTTAAGCCTCTGATTTTTCAAACTTCATTGTCACAATACTTCTTCTGAATTGAATCTAATGTCAACTTTGACCATCTTTGTGAATACTCATAATTGGTTAATTCAACCCATTCAATTGCTTTTGTGGCCCTTGTCCACTTCTTAATTAAGTTTTCATACATTAGCCATAGATCTGAATTATCATGGTGGTTGATGTAAATCTCACCACATCCTTAGTGATTGAATTGTAAGACTTCCATGCTTATTATAGGGTTAACCCCTCACTAGCGTGTTGAAGCTGTTCTCACATGGTGGATTGTTGGTCCAGGTTGAGTTTTCTCCCGTTGATAATGAAAGACCTTAAGGCTTTTGTTTAAAATCAATCCACTCACTTTTTTGGAAATCTTTTAGCCGAACTACGGCGTTTTGATCCTTATCTTTCATGAAAGGTACGTAGGCAATGGGTTCATCCATCCAAACACAAAAATAATAAAATTGTATATTCTTTTCTCATCCTCCCAATCAATGTTTGCACAATAAATATTTTCATAAACAATACTTTTTACAACAAGTTGTGAAAAGGGTTCCCAAGGAGTACCTAGGATGCATTGAGTGCCTAACACCTTCCCTTTGCATAATTACCCCCTTTCCCAGATCTCTGTACCCTTTTTATTAGTTTTCTTTGCAAAACTTCTTAGGCTTTTGTTCGCTTTCTAGCCATTCCTTTGGATAAATAGAAGTGCAGTGGCGGCTCTATCTTTGTATGCTTTGCTTTTGATTTAGTCAATAAATCATAAAGTGACGAATACACCGCTACAGAAACAAAATTCAATTTCTGGCATGGAGAAATGGTGCTATATAGTATATAGTGAGAAAAGAAAAACAAGTAGTGACGCTACAGTATAAAATATCAAATTGGATTCTCAATCTATCCCTCAATTTCACCCATATATCAATTCCAAACACAATTAATCATCACAAATCAAAGATTACTCATCAAAACCTAACAATTTCAAAAACCATAAAAATTAGGGATTTCAACCTAAACATATTTCTACCCATTGACCCAATTATACTAACCCATAATAATAAGGATTCTCCCCCTTACCTCTTCAATTTTCTGGAAATCCTAGCTTCTCCCTTGTTCTTCCCCTCTTCTCCTTACTTTTTCCTCTTTTCTTTCTCTGTTGCCGTGAAATGACCAAGTGAGTGCTACTTCTCACTCTCCTCACCTCTTACTATCCTAGTATTATATTTGGGCTTAAGAAATGATACCTCTAATTTAATTATTAGGCCCAATAATACATAGTATTATAATATCTCTATTTAGTTCAAATAAATTAAACCAACACAATATACACACCAAGTCAATTAATTCAATTATTCATTATATCTCATATCAACTAAATAATTGATTAACACACCAAGTTAATTAATATAATCAATTATTATACTACCTAACAACCAATTAATTAATTAACACCCCAAATAAATAAAATCCAATAGTATAATAATATAAGAAATAAATATTAAAATTGGATTGTTACAACTCTCCCCCACTTAAAAGATTTTCGGCCTCGAAAATTACCTCAAACGAACAACTCCGGATACGATTCCTTCATCTCATCCTCGAGTTCCCAAGTGATATTGCCACTGGCGGCTCCGCCCCATATCACTTTCACCAAAGCAATCTCCTTACCACAAAGCTTCTTCACTTCTCGATCTTCAATTCGCATAGGTGATGTATCAACCGTCAAATTATCCCTCACTTGAACATCATCTAATGGAACAACATGCGATGGATCCTCAATGTACCTCCTCAATTGAGACACATGGAACACATCATGAAGATTAGAAAGAGACGGTGGCAATGCAATCCGATATGCTACTTCACCTACCCTCTCGGAAATCTGATAAGGACCAATGAACTTGATTAATCAATGTCATAACATCGACTAATTTCAAATCGGACTTTTGACCTTCTCTAATCTCGTCAAGAATGCCACACGTAAGCTTCAACACAAACACAACGGCGGCCAATTCTAAATTATGCGTTGGATAATTCCTCTCATGAACTTTAAGTTTCCTTGAAGCATAAGCTACCACTTGCCCTTTTTGCATCAAAACACCTCCCAAACCCAACAAAGAAGCATCATAATACACAACGAAAGGTTCTAACGGATTCGGTTAAATCAAAATAGGAGTCGTAGTCAATCTTCTCTTAAGCTCTTGAAAATTCGCTTCACACTGCGAAGTCCAAATGAAAGCTTGACCTTTCCTAGTCAACTGCGTCAACGGTAACGACAACTTAGAAAATCCTTCAATGAACTTCCTATAATAACCAGCCAAACCAAGGAAACTTCTAATCTCAGCAACAGACTTAGGAGTTTGCCATTGAGATACAGCTTCAATCTTCGTAGGATCCATAGAAATACCACCACTCAAAATCACATGCCCAAGAAAACTTACTTCACTCAACCAAAACTCACATTTAGAGAGTTTAGCAAACAACTTCTTCTCTTTCAACACCGATAACACAACCTTCAAATGCTCGGCATGATCCTCTTCACTCTTAGAATAAATCAATATATCATCGATGAACACAACAACAAACTTATCCAGATAATCATGAAAAATTCTATCCATATACTCCATAAATGCACCAGGTGCATTAGTCACACCAAAAGGCATCACGGAGTACTCGTAGTGACCATACCTTGTCCGAAAAGCAGTCTTTTGAATATCCTCAGCCTTTACACGAATCTGATGATACCCAGACCTCAAATCAATCTTGCTAAACACACAAGCTCCAACCAGCTGATCCATCAGATCATCAATCCTCGGAAGTGGATACTTGTTCTTAATCGTCACTTTGTTCAGTTGTCTATAATCAACACATAATCTCATAGAACCTTCTTTCTTCTTGACCAACAGAACAGGTGCACCCCACGGCGACACACTAGGACGAATAAACCTCTTCTCAAGCAAGTCTTCAAGTTGACTCTTCAACTATTTCAACTCAAAAGCAGACATTCTATAGGGAGCCATCGATACAGGACTAGTTCCAGGAACTAAATCAATCGAAAACTCAACCTCACATTCCGGCGGTAAATCACTTATATCTTCAGGAAATACCTCTGCAATCTCACAAACTATTGGCAATTCTTCAATCGTCCTCTTCTCACGAATATCCAAAGTTGCCAACAACATAAACAACTCGGCACCATCTTGCACCGATTCATCAACTTGCTTAGCAGACACAAACCAATCTTCCTTAGCACCAACCTCAGGAAAAATAATCGTCTTCTCAAAACAGTTGATATACACCCGATTAAATTCTAACCAATTCATACCCAAAATCACATCAATCTGCTCTAAAGGAAGACAAACTAAATCAATTCCAAAATCCCTACCAAAGATACTCAACGGACAATTCAGACACACATAAGAAGTAGAAACAGAACCCATAGCAGGTGTATCAATAACCATACTTCTACGCATATCAGATAATATAAGATTCAATCTCTTAGCACAATCCAAAGAAATGAAAGAATGTGTTGCACCGGTATCAATAATGGCAATCAAAGGTGTACCATTAATAAAGCACGTACCTTGGATTAGCCTATCATCGGTAGTGGCCTCCGCACCAGACAATGCAAACACTTTTCCCTTCGCTTGCTCCTTCTTCGGCTTATCACATTTGGTACTAATGTGACCTTTCTCACCACAATTGTAACAAGTCACACTCGAACCAACTTCACACTTGTTTGCTTTGTGACCACTCTTGCCACACTTGAAACATGTCACAGAATCCTTACCACAATCAACAACACGATGACCTTCAACACCACATTTGAAACACTTAAGTGGAGTAGAATATCCTCTCCCACTTGGCTTCTTGCCAAAACTAGATTGTTTCCTCTTGTCATCATACGGTTTCCTACGATCCTGATTTTTCCCCTTCAAACTCTTGTAGAAAGAAGCACTCTCCCTACTATCCTCATTATAAATCCGACTCTTGTTAACCAACTCCGCAAAACGAGTAATCTGTTGGTAACCAATGGCCTTCTTGATATCATGTCTCAAGCCATTCACAAACTTCAAGCATTTAGATCTCTCAGCATTAGCAGTATTGTAATGAGGACAATACTTGATAAGCTCCTGAAATCTAGCAGCATATTCAGCAACAGTACCATTTCCTTGCTTCAATTCAAGGAACTCCACCTCTTTCTTCCCACGACAATCTTCTGGAAAATAGTTCTCCAAGAATACATCACAAAAAAGAGCCCAAGTAACCTCAATGCCATCTTCTTCAAACCTCTGAAGAGTGTTGTTCCACCAATCTTCAGCTTCCTTCTCAAGCATATGAGTACCAAACTGCACTTTCTGAGCATCAGTACAGTTCATGACTTTGAAGATCTTCTCGATTGCCTTCAGCCAAGCTTGAGCTTTATCAGGTTCATGCTCACCCTCAAAGACAGGAGGATTGTTCCTCTGGAACCTCCCCAAAGCACGGAACTCATCATCATCTCCATTCTGGTTACCGGCATTCGCTTGAGGGATTTGACCAATGGAGCCAGCCAACATCCTCAACGCCTCAGCAATGGCATCATCATTCCTTCCTGCAACCATCGTCCTAAACAGCCCAAACAACCAGATCAACAGTATCGATCGTGTCAGATACACAAATTAAATACAACAGGATTAGAAAACATTAACGACTATTGACCAACTGGTCGACCATGCTCTGATACCACTAATGTAACACCCCTTTTTATACCCCAAAATACTTAACATATGATCAGAGTGAATAAGCACGCATATAAACAAAAGGGCGTCACATCGACGTTTTCAAAAACTAAAAGCTTTCAAAAACCAACATCATTCATCATCAATATACAATACATCTGGTCATTTAAAATAACACATTTCAAATATCATGAATCATCAAGAATATGCGTTCGCAGCAGAAAATAATGAATACTCATGTATTTCATAAAATGATTCATGTCCCATACCATGATCATCTCTCAATAATATCCTCAAGATAAAATAAAACCATATCCAGAATATTTGGCACTATGGCCTCTCAAACAGCAAATTGCAAATAAACATGTTCACAAGTAAGACATGAGTTCAATACTACTAATCTACCCAGTGTTACATGACTATAGCATTGACTCACTACCTAGTCTCCAAACCAAAACACGGAAACTCTCCGGCTAAATCTCGAGTGAGCTACTAAGTGTCAGAACCTGCATGTCGCTAAACGAGGGCAACATTAAAACAGAAGGGTGAGAATTCGAATCATTATGAAGAAAGTATAATAAAGCACAATGATTAAATCAACAATTAAAGGAATTCCTCACACCTTGTATAACCATGTAAATAATACTAACCAATATTTATTTCACATGTTTCAAGCATACATCAAAACTCAAGGAGTATAATATTAAAATCCAATGCTATATTCCCAAATATACACATAACTATAATTATCACATAATCACATATTTTACCAAGTTATGTATCCAAACATCACCAAATTCAATTACCATATCTTATACACACATAACAATCATATCAATGCATATATTCAATTATCACATAACTCTAATGTGACTCAATGCAAGACATGTGACTCTATGCATGTGGTACAGCAATGTGAACCCAATGTTTCACCGCTTTCCGATTCAATATCTAGAACCCAAGCCACACTTTCGATCCGGACAAGATCAAAGCCACTATGCCTATTTCCAATTAAGGATCAACGTCTTCTACGCCTATTTCCATTCAAGGATCAACGTCTATTACCATGTGAACCCACAGTTTCACCGCTTCCACCATAAAGCCGACCATGCCATGAATGAATGTACAAATACCAATAATATATGCAATTAAGATCATCTCTACCATCTTAACATTCCACATATCACCATAATTCAACTCTATGAATTATCCATCAATTGTACGTATACACATTCATAACAAATATATTATTCACATATATAGGCTAATTATCAAATACGCACACAATTTCCAATTAACACTAGTAACTGTGAAGACATGGCTTCTCGAGTATTTTGATGAAGACAACGATGCACGTACAAGGTCAACCATCAAAGAATGGAATCAAGACTTCAATAGAGAAAATTCACACAAAGTTTCAATCATACATAGCTCAAAGTCGCTCGAGAAATTGATCACAAAGGTATTGGAATTTAATCTTAGTTAATGTTTATATATAAAGTGTTCAATTGATTGTTGCATGCATAATATGATATGGACACTTAGATTTTATTTCAAAATGGTTACAACTTTTAAAAGTTCTCAATTTTTTTCTTTTTTTTTCAATAGTGGTAACCGGTTAACACTTTTGGGATAACCGGTTAACCCGAAACAAAATTCAATTTCTGGGCAGATTTTGTTAGCATGTAACCGGTTAACACTTTTGGGGTAACCGGTTAACCCGAAACAAAATTCAATTTTTGGCATGGAGAAATGGTGCTATATAGTATATAGTGATAAAAGAAAAACAAGTAGTGACGCTACAGTATAAAATATCAAATTGGATTCTCAATCTATCCCTCAATTTCATCCATATATCAATTCCAAACACAATTAATCATCACAAATCAAAGATTACTCATCAAAACCTAACAATTTCAAAAACCATAAAAATTAGGGATTTCAACCTAAACATATTTCTACCCATTGACCCAATTATACTAACCCATAATAATAAGGATTTTCCCCCTTACCTCTTCAATTTTCTGGAAATCCTAGCTTCTCTCTTGTTCTTCCCCTCTTCTCCTTACTTTTTCCTCTTTTCTTTCTCTGTTGCCGTGAAATGACCAAGTGAGTGCTACTTCTCACTCTCCTCACCTCTTACTATCCTAGTATTATATTTGGGCTTAAGAAATGATACCTCTAATTTAATTATTAGGCACAATAAGACATAGTATTATAATATCTCTATTTAGTTCAAATAAATTAAACCAACACAATATACACACCAAGTCAATTAATTCAATTATTCATTATATCTCATATCAACTAAATAATTGATTAACACACCAAGTTAATTAATATGATCAATTATTATAGTACCTAACAACCAATTAATTAATTAACACCCCAAATAAAAAAAATCCAATAGTATAATAATATAAGAAATAAATACTAAAATTGGGTTGTTACACGTTTGGGCATCAAAATTCCATTCTAGGTATGTCTTCTTCAGCTATAAATATTTGATTATACTTAGAGTAGCCATCTAACATGCTTAGATATTAATGAATTGCAGCTGAATCGACCAACATTTATGCCACAGGCATGTGTAAGACCCCAATTTTGTCCCTAAGATCCCTCATGGCATCATATCATATCATTCATTGCCTCAAGGATCATTGTGCACCTTGCTTCCTTCCCTGTGGGTGGGTTATCTTTTGAGAGTGGTTCTTTATCACCAAGCATGTTTTGCATTTGTATATCATTGCATTTCTTTTTACCACTAACCAAAAGTACAAAAATATGTCATCTAACCCTTGTCTTGCAGATGAAGCAATCAACAGTCAAAGGCATTCATTGAGCAATAGATGGTGGCCATTCTTGAGAATTTGGACCCCACAATCATTATCAAGAGTTCATATGAGCTATGTTATCATTTTGAATCAAAATCCCAAGTGGTAGAGGCTTGAATTTCATCAGAACATTGCCAAGTCAACTGAAGGCCTAGAAAGTCAATTGCCAAGTCAACTGTGGATTTGGAGGTGGGAAGTGATTAGAAATACTTCATTCATGTTCAAACAAGTCTCATTTAACATTTCAAACATCAACATTGAAGAAAATAAAGTCAGGTCAAAACTTTCCAAAAATAGAAAGTGACCTATAATTCAAATTTGCCAAAAATGGAAAGGTTTTAACCTAACTTCAACTTCAAATTACATCACCAAAAATGCTTCAAATGAAATTTTGTTGAACATGAAAGTTGTATATGAACATTTGCCAATTCACTTGATTTTTGGAGGGAAAATGTGAAGTTTAAAATTGGTGCATTATTTGAACATTCCACCACTTCCATTGGCTCTAAAATGAAATTTTAAGTGAATTCAAATGCATTTTCGTGTACTGTTCACCATGCATTTTCATGCATAGGGTGAAAATCCTAATTTGCATATGCACCTTATTTTTTGCTAATTCCAATTACCATTGCCTAAACATGATTAAGAGAGTGATTAGGGAGAGATATATAACACAAACCCTAACTGTTTTCAGCTGAGAACACTCACATTTTTCAGATTTAGATCTAGAATACACAAAATTTTCTCTCAATTTCTTCAAACAAATCATCATTCATTACTTGATTCATCATCTGGAAGCATCATGGAGCAAGATTGAACATAGATCCAAGAGAATTCGTGTATGATTGAAGCATCTTAAAGCTTGGAAGCATTAATGGTGAAATCGAATTCTGTTGAAAGCAAGTGCAATTGAGCTTTGATCTTTCATCCATTCACTTGTACAAGCTTCCTAGAAGAACTTTTGAGCATTGCAAAGCCTTAAATCACTCAATTCCAATTCTGCACTTCAAGAGGTCACAAAATTGATTCTCTCTTTTCTCAAATTTCTTATGCTAATGTTGTAGATCTTGTTGTTGTGATCATTCTGAGCTTCGAATCATTAATTTCCATGTATTATTGTGTTAGATATGGTAGATTAAAGTTTTGATGATGAAATTTGTTTTGCTCGATTTGCTTGATGTGTGATGTTATATGCTTAGCCATGCCTTGATCTTTGATCTCCATTGAATGTGCAATGTGTTGATATTCTTAATTATGAAATCTGAGAAAAATGTTCTTGATGTTGTTGAATGTACCTTGTTCATGATGAACACGATGAAGATGAAGTGCAGAACTTTTGGCCACGGTTTTGATCCATTTTTTGCCACAGAAAACCGTTCCAATATGTTTGTGTTAGGGCTTGGTTGTGATTGGTCATGATATTTTCCCATGCGCGCTTCCTATTGGTCCATGCATGTTGACCATTGTTGACCAAGCCAGCGTTTAAATGAAACGCGGCGTTTCATGCTTGGCGCCTTTTCTCTTTCAAATTGTCACTCTGTTCGATCCTCCGTGCCAGCATTTCTTCATATGCTTCATCTATTTTCCTCATATATTCATGTACCATGCTTTACATCTTTTTTTATTTTTTCTTCACCTTCCAAAATTCATATATAATTGAAAAATCATCCAAAAAATATGTGGTTTTTTGCATTATGTCACATTTTCTGTCTATTATTTTTTGATCATTTTTCCATAAATTGTGCTTGGCTGGAAAATATTTTGTGCTAGGGTTTGTAAACATGTATGCCTTTTGTACCTTGCCTTGCCATATCATTTGTGAAATGCTGAGCTTTTATCCAATGCATCTGAAAATTTGCATGATGAAACTAGACTCTTTGCTTGACATTTTGGTGTTGATTTGGTATTTTTGCCATGTTTCATTTCTGTTTTGTGATTATTCTAAGTTGGTGTGACAATTTGTGTCACACCTTTGCTTGTTCATCTTATGTGATGTGTTTGCCTTGCCAAATGATCTCCGATTGTCCTGATTTTTTGTGTGATGCATGTTATGGATGTCCTGTTTGATCATGAATTTTTCCAGATTTTTGTGAATCATTTCTGATTTAATTGAGATTTTTCATTCTGGTTGATCATATTTGAGCTTTAAAATTCCCTTGAACTTCAATTGATCATGAAATGGTTTTGGTATATGATATTGATGTGAGACCTTTTGGATTGTTTTAAGATGTGTTTAAAGTTGATTCATGTTAATTTTCAGCTTCTGTTTTGAATTTTTTCTCCATCTTTGACCCTAGGCTTTGACCTAGTGGTTTGCCTCTCACATTTGAGCTTTGATTTCAGGTTGAACATCCAAGTTACATGGTTAATGATGCTCCATCATTTGAGCATTGATGTTTGCCTTTGATTACTAATCTTTGTGTGTTTTGTAGGTTGATGTTGACTCATTTGAGTTTGACCTTTGGCCTATGCATTGTGTACCTTGTCTGTTTGTCTGATAATAACTGTTGGTTGTTTGTCTGTATAGTTGTACTGATTTGTTTGATGTTTCCACAAGTACATAAGTTGCTTAAGTTCACTTTGAAATTGCTTTTGCTTGGTTGCTTAACCACTTAGGTATAACCTCTCTTCTTCATGTAGTCTGGAAGACCTGTCCTGTTATGTGAGCAGGCACCTGTCTGAAGTCCTCCTTAAGAGGCAATGCTTGTGATTGTTTATCTTTGTGCCAAGCAGGAAAAGTCCTCTTATGAGGCAATTGGTAGATAAAAGAGATGTGTAGTCCATCTCCTACTATTCAGTGTGTCATCCACTTTGCTCACATAACATGTTGATGCATTGTGGATATTAACCCAAGATCTTATAGAGTCAAATCATTTGTGGAGAAGAGTTCCAACTTTCTGAACTCCCACACATTCCATTGATCAAAGCTCTCCCTGACCAGGGATAAGAGCTATGAGGCACACCCCTCATCTCCATTTCATCTGCTTCACCCTAACTCTCAATGTTAGGGTTAAGAGCTCATATACCCCATTCCAGTTGACTGTAAAGTCTAACCTTGTTTGAGCCTAATTGATTGTATATAGTGTGTGCTAATTGACTTGTTTGTTGCTTACTTGATTCATCTGTGCATATTTGCTTGAGTGTGCCTTTGTGCATTTGTCATCATCATTTGTATATCATGTCATAAACTTTGTTTTATATCATTTTTACTTTGTCCATGGAGGAGACAAGCATAAGTCCATTACTTGGCAGTTGTTCCTATGATATGGTGTGAGACTAGTATAAGTCCATTGATTGGCATCTGGTATCATTGTTCTTGTTTTAGGAGACTAGTATAAGTCCATTGATTGGCATCTGGTATCCTTGCTTTGTTTGTTTTGTGAGACTAGTATAAGTCCATAGATTGGCATCTAGTATCTTTGTTTTGTTTTAGGAGATTGGTGTAAATCCATTGATTGGTATCCGGTATCCATGTTTGTTTTGTGAGACTAGTATAAGTCCATTGATTGGCATCTGGTATCATTGTTTGTTTTAGGAGATTGGTGTAAATCCATTGATTGGTATCCGGTATCCATGTTTGTTTGTGAGATTGGTGTAAGTCCATTGATTGGCATCCGGTATCCATCTTGTTATTTGCTTATTTGCATTGTTGCCTATTCCAAAGGAATCACTTGAATCATCTACATATGATTTCAAGAGGTGAACATCTAAGAAGTTTTACTTCCTCACTCTCCCATTTGTGTTTCTTTAAACCTCCATGTGCATGTTAATCCAAAACCTGAAAAATATTGTGCAAACATTGTCATTTGTTTTCAAATTAGAAACCTAGGCTTTAGGCCTTTGACTTTTCAAACTCCATTTTCATGATACTTCTTTGAATTGAATTCTAATCATACTTTGACCTCTTTTGTGAATAAATCCTAATTGGTTAATCCAACTCATTCAATTGTTTTGTGGCTTTGTCCATTCTTGATAAGTTTTCATACATTAGCCATAGGTTTGATTTATCCTAGTTGGTTGATGTTAACCTCACCTTTGTCCTTAGTGATTGAATTGTAAGACTTCCTTGCTTATTATAGGGTTAGCCCCTCACTAGCAAGTTGAAGCTTTTCTCACGTGGTGGACTTGTTGTTTGTATAAGGTTGAGTTTTCTCCCGTGGATAACGAAAGACCTTAGGGCTTTTGTTTAAAATGAACCCACTCATATTTTGGAAATCTTTTAGCCGAACTACGGCGTTTTGATCCTTACCTTCCATGGAAAGGTACGTAGGCAACGGGTTCATCCGTTCAAACACAAAAATAATAAATTGTATATTCTTTTCTCATCTCTTCAATCCATGTTTGCATAATAAATATTTCATAAACAAATAACATTTCGTACAACAAGTGTGAAAAGGGCTCCCTAGGAGTACCTAGGACGTTTTGGGTGCCTAACACCTTCCCATTGCGTAATTAACCCCTTACCCAGATCTCTGATCTTTTCATTAGTTTTCTATGTGTAAAACTTTTTAGGCTTTTGTTCGCTTTTTAGCCATTCCTTTGGATAAATAAAAGTGCGGTGGCGACTCGATTCTTTGTATGCTTTGCTTTTGATTTAATCAATAAATCATAAAGTGACGAATACACCGCTACAGCATGGGGTACTCATCTTTAGGCGTAGCATTGTTTAAATCTCTAAAGTCTATACAAACTCTAAGTGTACCATTTTTCTTTATAACTGGAACTATATTTGCTAACCATTCGACGTACCTGGCCATTCTTATGAAATTGCACTTGAGCAGCCTTTCAATTTCTTCCTTGATCTTCGTCTGCCTCTATGTAAGCGGTTTTTTCTTTTTTTTTTTGAAATTTACTCGTTCTGGCTTTCTTAGCTTTTAGGCGTTCAACTTAGCGAATCCTATTTGCAAGTTGGGCCATGTCTCTCAGGTACTGAATATCTAATTTATTTCTAATTAAGCAGTTTAAACCGTCAGCGGCCATTTCGACCAACTCATGCTCAGGCACCTGTGTGAAGCACCTCGACTTCAAAATTCTGAACCTATTCAAATAACCGTCTATCGACTCATGGACTTTGCGTGTAACACTTGCCAACTCTTTCAGACTAATGTTTGATTGTCCCATATAAAATTGTTCATGAAATAGCCTTTCTAACCGGCTCCACGTTTGGACAAAATGGGGAGGGAGGGTGGTGAACCAAATAAAGGCATTTTTAGTTAGAGAATTTGGGAAGTATTTTAATTTCAAATTCTCATTATTCACTATGTTGCATGCCTCAGTTTGGTACCGTGCGACATGTTTGAATGTCAACTCGTTAGTGTCTCCAACGAACTTGGTGAACTTTGGGACTTTTCATCCCTTTGGTAACTCTATCTGTCGAATATATTCTGACAACGAGGATATGAAGTTTGGTCGGTGGATTCCCACATTAAGGCCATTATGGGCCAAAATTTGTTCGACCATATTTGCTATGTTGTTCTGTCCTGTGAAATTATTTTGATGGACATACCTAAGCACTTGGTCAGGATTCTAATTCCTCATGGCCATCATCGAAGTTGTATTCAAATATGGCGTATTTTGGGGAATATAGTGTATCCCTCCTAGTCGATCCATATTATTGATGGTCGATGTTGAGGCATTATAGGGGTTATATAATGGCTATGGAGCCATCACGTTGTCACTAAAGGTTGACATATTTGGTTGAAGGTTCGCCATCATGGATGTTGGCATACCATAATGGTAGTCTCTGTCAGGCGGTGGCATTGAGAACCCAAACAAAGGTCTCGCAGTCGCAAGATTATTCAGAGAATTTCCTGACTTTGATGGGGGTGTCGCCCCTTGCAATGGCATTATTGCGGCTGGCGCCGCTGATACCACTCGAGCGTTTGTTCTAACAGGTGTTGAAAGAATTGGCTCCTTAAACGCCGACACGACTGGTTGTTGCGCTACAATCTGGGAATCATTTTGGGGGTTGGCGTTATTTATGGGAGGACGAGACATTCTAGACAAAGCCTTACCACTCCTTAATTGCATACAAAATACCCATAAAGGATTCTTTAAAGAAACAAGCAAAAATATGACACCTTTTAACAAAGGAAAACAACAAGAAAACTGTAAGAATTTGGAAACTAGCATTTGTCCCATTAGGCGTGCCAATTTGTTTATGCTGAAAAAGGGTAAACAACCGCTGGTCTCCGACTACGAGTTATTTGCAAGATCAACCAGTGAATCCTAAGACATAGTGCAAGATAACTGTTTAGTTTTTGTTTCTCTTGTTTTCACGTAATCGCTTTCGACTTGGTCGAAATAAGTTTTCAAGTACTTGTAAGAAAAAAAGGTGTAAATCGTCGACTTCGACTAAACAAGAATGTTTAAAAGAAATGATAAAAAAAATGGAAAATACTAAATAAAGTATTTTAAATGATACTAAAATTAGATAAAATGAAACAAAGATCGAGAAAGGGAAAACATAACAACTTTGCATTGAAAGTAAAGAATGGTAATTCAATTATTCTTACATTCTCTCAGCAGGTTACTCGTTTCTCTATTCGTTGATACTTTGAGTTTCTTTAGTGATATTTCTGTAAAATAATGATCACACTGAATTCAACATAATGAACTCATATATATACAAGTACGAAATAATTGCTCCTAACGTCTCTATCTTAAAACCTCGCCACGTAAAGCCCTGCTTGCAGTGCTTTCCTATGCTTTCTCCACGTGTCCCTTCAGAAAGAAACCTATAGACAGTTATTAATATTTTGAACGCAAAATTGCGCACCCAACTAACCATGTCAACCACTTTGTCATTGTCGCAAATATTGAACGATCGACACTTCCACAATGGTCAAAATAACTCCTATTACACCCGGGAAACTTGCTAAGTCCTGATCCTGATTGAACCCAGACTTCTTCGACTCTGCCCCTATGTGCTGAGATTTTTCACCTGTCGAAAATCGCAGCTAACACCAAGTCCTACTTATATAGCATAAGAAATGGGCCATTATAGGGAAAATCTGGGATACCAAAAAGCAGTTGTCCACTAACGGATTAGTGACAGGTGTGAAGAATAGTATTATCCGTCGCCCATGTTTTCAGGAATGGAAGGAATATTTTTGATTTGTACCCTGTACTATTTGATCACATATCCACTTGATCTAATCTTCAAATTCATTGGCTTATGATGGAAATTTTATGAAGCATGAAGAGAAAAAGCACAAAGCTGAAATCAGAATCTTAAGAATCTTCAGTCAGAACCTTGACCACGTCAGCGTCTGGCTTGAGAGCTTCAGAGTCTTCAGCTAAGTAACAAAACTTTAGAAGCTTTCCATTCTTCAGAAGCTGATACTCAGAGTCACATCTAGAAGCAGAAGAGAGAGAGATCATTACAACAACAATATAACGTCTTTCCAGAACTTCTCAGAAGTGAATCAACGCAGAAGCAGAAAGAACATTGCAGCAACAACATAACGTCTTTCAGAACTTCTTAAGAGTGAATCAACATAGAAGTAGAAAGAACATTGTAGCATCAACTTAATGTCTTTCAGAACTTCTCAAGAGTGATTCAACGTAAAAGAGAATTTTAGAACAAATGTTCAGAAACTGATGACGTTGCACGTCATAAATTCAGAATCAGAACTTGTTGTTAAAACTACACAATAACAAACTATTAGAGTACCAAAAAATTTCTCACACAAATACTACATTGTTATCATCAAAACTCAAAGGTATAGATGCAGAACCAAATCTTGTTCTAACACCTCTAACTCTTCAACATTCTCGCCAAATCCCCACAACATCAGAGTTATTACTAATCTCTATAAATATACACAATGATACCTCATAGCTAAAAGAGACAACTCTATTATTTGTGGGTTTATCACTTTAGTTTGCAAAGAAGTGTCACTTATATCATTTCCATAAGACAAGTATATAATGGCAATGTTTGAATTTCCTATGTTGGACATGGTTAGAGATATATGGAAATGGCTAAAAGGATATAGAAATAAAATGTTACCTTGAGAAAGTTATAAAGTTTAAGTCGGAGAAATAAGATAAGATCACCAAAGATCAAGAAATTATAAGGAGGACTTGAGATACGAAACTTTGGTGCAAAAAGAAGCAAAAAGAGCATATGTTGGTACTCTACCCATTTTATAGATAACTAGGAAGTATATATATACGACCATGAATCAATAGAATACAAGAAGGCGCAGTCAACGTCTCAAGATTAACCTTGGTCCCATAATAGTACTTGAATGCATGCAAGTGCTATAATAGTATCGTCGCCCCTACCCTAGGAGTCTAGGACCATGTAGAAAAGATACACTACAAAACATTTTGAATATAAGACAACCATTTAATGTGCATGTTCCTGAGATAATTTACTCCCACCCAACACGCCTCCAACCTCTTGCCTAGTACACATGTCTGCCCAAAAACCTAAAAACAATAAAGGATGGTGGTTTGGAGGTCGATATCAATATTTCTGTTACAATCCTAACTATGTGCCCAATAGCAAGGACTTTGGAGTAACTGTTGCAGACTGGTCAAATGGCCCAATAAGACCGGTTCAATACGAGAGGTCAAATTCAGTACCTTCTCATTCAAGACCGACGAACAAATATACTCTTGTCAGAAGGACTCGCACTTGAGTCAAGCTAGTTGTTCATCTTAATGTCGAATCTAATCCAATGGTTTCGTGCAGTCCACGCCTTACCTGTTGGGAGCAATTTTAACTGTCCACCATATATAAACTCGATTATGCGTGACAACAAATATATTTTCATTCACTCTTACAAATTACATCCATCTAACCTCCCTGACTTAGATGTTAGAATACAAACTTTATAGGCACATCTCCGATTTGTCATATCGAATACTTACATCATTGGATCGAAGATCTTATACGGTTACTTTCATTGGCACACCACCAATCGTTTATTCAACACCAGAATATTATTAATATAGAATTCAATGTAATTTTTTGAATTCACAACTTCATATTACTTAACAAATTGTTCTAATTAGTTTCAAGCAAAAGTTATGGAAGAATATATGTGAGAGGAAGGAGGGCCTCTGCAATTGTGATGAACAAAGGGGAATCACGATGGTGTGCTGTTGGTAGTTCCCGTGAGTTGCCGGAAATGGTAACATGGTGAGATCAAAGATTTTGGACAAAGCAGATCTGTGTTGATCATAGCCACCGGTGATGGAAAGAGATTAAATTTGTTTATGCAATCAATTTTGAAGATTAAATTTGTTTATACAACTATGAATTATTAAAGAATCAATGGCTTTAAGCTTAAGTTTGTCACCCACAAAACACATGGCATCAATTATGGTTAGTTAACAATATAATGACAATTGTCAAAGGTAATTAATGGCAATGTTGTGGCAGATCCCAATTTCATGCAAATCAGCTTATTGGTAAATGTTACTACTACTAACGATAGGACTTTACCATCTTTTTAGGTGGGTTCTTGGATCATTCACCCTATATTCATAAATGACCCAAATTACATGAAGAATTTATTGGGATCTCTCAATTATCCTTTCAATTTCACAATAATCGATCTTCGAGTTTTGTTTTTTTAAAGTTAGTAGCTAGTAGTATTAATTATTGTGTGGGGAAGCTAGTTCCTTCTTGTCCCCAAACTGTGCTTTATTTGACCCAAACCATGCTTTAACTCAAAGACGATAGGTTAGCATTTGTTTGTTTTTAAGTTCTTTTCGTTGAAAATGATGCCAATCTAGAACTCACCGACTCTTCAACTAAGCAATACTCCACCATCCTTAAATAAAATAATTTAAAAATGCTAAAAAAAAATTGTATTAAAAATGATAAATTGAACTTTTAAAAAAGTTAATGAATAAATTACAAAAGTAAAATTTTAGTATTTGATTTTTTTATTTGTCTCCTTAGGGGTAAAACTAAAAATATTCACTCGATTAAAAACTTATTTTTAATATATTTATTTTAAAATTATTAAATATATTTATTATTTTTTAAATGACCCCTTAATTAATATTACAAGTGGCTTAAAATATAGTTTAAAAAATAATTAATTATTTTATTTATCTCAAAATAATTCATCTATTTTGTTAAATAAATTTGTCCCAAAATAATCAATCATTTTAATTTCAAATATTTTAATTAAATTTTATAATTAATCTTACTTTTATATTTTTTTCAATTTAAGAAGTCCTAGCCCTATGGGATAGTATTATGTCTTTTCTTACTCCTTTAGTTATACAAACAAATTTGGTATGTGGTTTTAGACTTTGTAACATTTGAGAGGGTTTGGTTTGCCCAATCTCTTCTCTCTTTGTTTTTTTTAAATATATAAATTCTTTGTTTAAAAAATTAAAAAAATTATTTCTATTAGTATTATTTATTTTTTTAACAGTAGTGAAATACCCCTTCAATCTTATTTGTAAACAAAAATATTATTTATTTTTCGATCTTAAATATAAATAAATATTAATAAATTCATGTATGTTTAATATCTTTATTGTAAAATTATCTCTATATTAAATATTTAATGTTATATGAATAATAATTTAATTAAAAATATATTAATAATTATGTCAATTTTTTTTACATAAAATAAAAAAATATTTAAATATTACTTTTAATAAACATAAAACATTTTGTTTTGTTTTTGTTTTTGTTTATAGTTAAGGCGGGAGTAGTATTGAATAGATGTTTGTATTTAAAGACACATGGGGGTAGTTTAGGATACAACAATTAAAGTCATGGTTTTTCTTAATTAATGTTGGTTTTAAATGTCTTGTCCTTCAAGAGACCCACAGTAAGTAATTCCGCACAATAAGATGAAGCATTCAACTTAGCAATATATTTTTTACTTTTGCACAAAATGTCATACAGTATTTCGCACGACGAAAAGGACATCAATTGTGGGGTCCTTTTTTCTGTTTAATAGTACTAGTATACTAGTACTATGTAATGTGATGAAATAAATAAATAAAAATTCTAAAACAAGGTACTTGTTGTTACCTGTTCATCACATATCACATGATAACGGATCCTATTGAGGAATTGTTATTTTATTTTATTTTTTTTGGTATATAATGAGGCATTTTTATCATTCAAACAACTTGTGATTTTAAAGACCGGTTGTTTAATAAAGTTCCAAATTTAGATTAAAATTGATTTGATAAGTTTGTTAAGTATCCCTAACAATGACGGTCTATTTAACTTAACAATGACAGTGTATTTAAATTTTCATTTAAATAGAGTAATGTTGTCACCAAATATGACATTTTTACTAAATTAATTTTATCAATAATAAGATTGATATTTTTTTATCAAAAATATAAAGTGATTTTTATGTTAGATTTTGTTATGAGTCGATACGAGGATTTAATAATTACGATTTAGAGAACTGAACAAGCCAGCGCATTACATGTTGCGCAAATATGTTATCCTAGTCAAGAATGCATGTGATTTCAATCAAGATCAATTATACGGATATCCACATTTCACGCCAAGAGATCAACAAGCGGTTATAACTATCTTGCTATATAAGGGAGAACGTGTCATTTCTTAGGTACAATTTGAATTCAATTCTCATTCATCTCATATTATTCTCATATTAACTTGGGTGTTTGAGTGTTAACCTTGCAGGTTATTCCTTCTTCCACCGCACCTAAAGCTTAAGTCCTCTGTTGCGAACTTGCGATCCACATTCATCTGTTGCCGATCAATTATGGTCCCTTGCAGAACAATGGCGCTGTATGTGAGAATCGACATCTGATCCTACTCAACCTAGAATGTCTCAAGGAGTGTTCCAACCTCTCCTGTTCTTAGGATCTGCTCCACAATTTCAACAAGATAAACCATTGCTCAGGCATCACGCCCTGACAAAGGTACATAGACCAGACACATTACCTGGTTTCCAACTACTACAAGCCAACCTCGGTATGCAAAGCACCAACAAACTATTGAACATTGTTTACAACATGGTTTGATAGTAGAATTTGCAAGCAGTAGATGAAATGTTACTCTGCCTTAAAGAAAGCTTTCACAATGAAAATCTGAATGGAAACACAGGGCAAGAGGCCGTTTACCAAATGATTCATACCGTCATCCCTGAATCGGTCGCATCTCGCTGGGATGCAGCTCCGAGATCCCCAAGCCATCGGAGAAGCCAAAGATACCAATACTCCTCATCCTGATCCTGAATGAGACAAAGGCAGTCACACTCTCCCTGAGGTTCACCGTCATCACAAGGAGGAGGAACAGGTGGAGAAACCTCCAGTTAAAAACCGAAAAGAAGCATACATTTTTCACTCATATCATGGATAGTCGAATATCGGAATCACTAGAGAAACCTCTAAAGTTGAATAGTTACACCGAAAAGGGATATCCAGATGAGCATGTGCGGCATGTTGATGATCGTCTGAATTTCTATCACACTGATGATGTAGATTCATCGACCATCTTGTGTGAGAACATCACAACTCTCTTCATATCCCAGAAGAGGCAAGCAACGACAATAACCGCCCTCAAAGGGATTACCCTAGGCAAGAAGGAAAGTTTGCAAAATATGACATTTTTATTAAATGAATTTTATCAATCTTATTTATTGATATTTTTTCATCATAAATTTAAAGTAATTTGTTATTATATTTATCAGTTTGTTAAATAAATTTTAATTCTTTAAAAAGTTGAGTTGTATAGATAGGGAATAGGATTTAGCTGTGATCACTTAGTTAATCCATGTTATAGATCAAGTAAAATGTGACTTTGTTATTGTTTTGGTTAATCCAATTGTGTAAGGCTATATAGCTAACATTTGCTTTCAATTCAATAAATTATTCTCTCATTGACCTCAATGTTTTCTTTTAGTTTCAACAATTGGTATTAGAGATTTACTATTGGGGCATGATCCATATTGTATGAGTGTAAGCAAAAACAATGAGTGTGAGAGAAACAGTGAGTGTGTGTATTAGGAAAGAAATTGAAATTCCCTAGTTTTATGGTCATCATGACCATTAGGCGGTGTTGATGAAAAACTTCCTTCGTTCAAAACAATATTGAAGTCTCATTAAAAGTGAGAAAGGTAGTGACCAATGGAGTATAGCCAATAGAGGCACGATGCAAATTGATTGAAGAACAAAAGCTAAAGGACTTGAATGCAAAAATTACCTCTTTCAAGTAATTTCTTACGATGTGCTTGAATCAATCTTCAACGAGGACACTTTGAAAGGTATACGAGATTCAATGAAGCATAAATTCCAAAGTTCAAACAGTGTCAAAAGGGTACAATTGCAAGTTTTACACATTGATTTTTTTATTCTTCATATGAAAGAAAGAGAAACCGTGAATGCATTTTTTTGTCCCACTTTAACCATTGCTAACAAAATGAAAGCTTGTGATAAAAGTGTAAGTGAAATAACCATTACTAAAAAGATTTTGATATCAATAGTCTCAAACTCAAAAATTAATCATGTGGTATGCTTAGTTGAAGAATCGAGCAACCTATACGATGATAATTAATGATTTGCATAGAAGGTTTCTTATTTATGAGCAAAGGATGAGGAACCAATAAGAAGAAGAGTAGATTCTAAATATATCTCGTGAAGACAAATCAGAGAGAGAGAGAGGGGGTTTAAAGGTAAAGGTATAATTAGAGGTGGTTAAGGTAGAGGAAGGGAAGACAACCCCGTCAACAAAGTTATCATTGAGTGTTTTAGATATCACAAGTTAGAAAACTAGCAATATGAGTGTCTAGATTGGGAGAAAATAACCAAATATGGTCAAGGTGGTAAAAAATGAGGCTTTTGATATGTTTTGAAATTTTAAAGTCCGTGTTGAAAAGAAGTCTGATGAATATATTACTTTTCTCAGGATAGATAAAGGTGGTGAATTCACCTCAAATAAATTTTAAGAATCCTGCAAAGTTCAAGGCATATCCATACAATTGACAACAACTTATATTTTTCACCAAAACAAAATCGCTAAGAAGAAAATAAGACAATAATGAACACAATGCATTTTATGTCGGTAGTGAAGCAGGTTTCAAAAATGTTTTGGCCTGAAGTTGTAAAATGGTGTGTGAATATCCTTAATAGATGTCTGTGCAAAACAAAATTTTAAAAGAGGCATGGAGTGGTGGGAAGCCAACAATTGATTAGCTCATGCAAATATTTCATACCAGAAAATAAGTAAGTTAGATGGCAAGAGCATGAAATATATATATATATATATATATATATATATATATATATATATATATATATATATATATATATATATATATATATATATATTTGGAGTAAATGATGAGTTAAAAGTATATATAATAAATGATCCTATTTCCAAGAAACTAATCATTAGCAAAGATGTAGTATTTAAAAGTTATGAATTCTGGAATAGGGGATAAAGTAAAGAGAATGCAGATCGAATGTTTTGCAATGCAAAGATGATTTTGAAAATGACATTGAAGGAGGAGAAGATGGCAATGAAGATGAAGGCAATGTTTCTGACGTAAGAAATTCAGGTGAATCTAGTTCAACTTCAAGTGAATCACACGAGGATGAATCACTAATTGTGAATAAAATTAGGTCAAAAGAGCGTCATTTTGGATGGATGACTATGACATCAAGTGACAGTTTGTCAGATAAAAATGGTTTGAGTGCAATGATAATACTCATTGAAGATAACTTGCTTACATTTGAAGAAGTTACCAACAACAATAAGTGAAGGGACACAACGATGGCATAAATTGTGTCAATAGAAAAGAACAAGACTTGAGAACTAATTTTTATGCTTAAAGGAGTGAATTTTATTAGAGTTAATGGATTTTTAAGACGAAACTTAACAAGAATGGATAAATAGATAAATACAAAACGAGGTCAGTGACAAAGGAGTATGGAAAAGAATACATACTGAATTATACTTAAGTTTTTGCTTCAATGATCAGACTTGACACCATTCAATTAATACTTGTTTTGATAGCTCAAAACAATTGGAATGTTTTTTAGCTTGATGTAAATAATATGTTCTTTCATGATGAACTCAACGAAGAAGTAATTATGCAAAGCCGCGGGGATATGAGAAGAAAGGTGAAGAAGGAAAGGTCTATAAGATAAGAAATGTGTTGTATGGTTTAGAGCAAACTCCGAGAGTGTGGTATAACGAGATAGAGGCTTGTTTTATTTAGAAGGCTTTGAAAAATGTTTATGTGAACACACATTGTTCACAAATTCCAAAAATTGGGGATAAAATTTGAACAGTAAACTTTTATGTTGATGATTTAATGTATATTGGAAATGATAAAAGTATCTGGGATGAATTTAAGAATTCGATGAAGTTTCATGTTGTATTTGAAGTTTCATGTGAAATTATTTTTTTGTCAAAGAAAATATACTTATGAAATTTTATTAAGGTTTAGAATGGAAGAAAGTAATCAAGGAAAGAGTCTCATAGTACCGCCATAAGTTGTTAAAGGATGGAACTAGAACCAAAATTGATGAAACTTTATTCAAACAAGTTGTTGGATGTACTTGACTGCTACACGATCCGATTGATGTATGGAGTAAGTCCTATTAGTAGATTCATGTCTCTTTGGGATTTTCTATATAAAAGGTAGGTTATACAAATATTGTGGCATATGTTAACAACGATTTTGATTTTGCTAGTGGTCTGGATGATCGGAGAAGTACTATCGATTTTATTTCCTTACTTGGTTTTGGAGCTATTTCTTGGTCCTAAAAATCACCGGAGAAGTACTATGGGCTTTGTTTCCTTATTGGTTTTAGAGCTATTTCTTGATCTTAAAACTTAAAAATCACCTTGTAATGACATTGTTTACTATAGAAGCCGAGTACATAGCAACTTCACCTTGTACATGCCAGCGTGTTTGGATGAGACACGTGGTAGAGAAACTTGATCGTAAAGAGAAGAGGAGCACTCTATGTTTGGATGAGATACTCTATGTTTGGATGAGACAATATATTTGATTCAATAAATGATTTTCTCCAATGATAGAATATAAATCTGCAATGTACCATGTCAATGGCGATTTTAGTCGCTCCCCATCAAGAAATCCATCATAGTTGAAAGAGAGAGAGTAAAATTTGACACTAACAAGTTAAATTTAAAACATAATTTTGGATCTTTTTCTTAAAATAAAGTAAAAGAGATATAAAAGTTAAAACTGAACAATAATCTTAGGTGAATTTTACGACAAAGACAAAAAGTTTACACTTAGAAAAAAAGAGCAAGACACGTCACAATCCTCAATTTATCGTGACATATACATCCAGCGACCAACTTAACTCCTGCGAGATACCACGAGGGATTCATAATTATTCGTTCAAATACCACACAAATCACTATCAAATTGCCGACGTTGTAAAGAATAAACCAAAAAATAAAAACGGACCAATTTTGGCTGGTTATGCTCTTAATGTCTTGTTCTTTTTATTTTTTGAGTTGATATCTGTCTTATTCGTGAACATATACTACAAAGAAAGGCAACAAGTTGAAATTCCCTAAATTATACGATAAGCACTCAAACCGATACAACTTGCTTCTAGTTCCATCTAACGGCATGATGTTAGATAAATAGTCAGACGAGTCACGAGGACAAGAGTTTCCTAGTCAGATTCTTATTGGTTCTTGGCGATTTGATGATTGATGGATAAGATAGTAGCATACACTATTAAGCGAATTAACTAAAAATATAGTAAATGTTACTAGTTAGAGAAAATAAAATGAAAGTACCCAACTAATTTATAAATCAAGAACAAAAGCTAAGAAATTAGAAATGTGGTAAAAGAGGAAAATATCATCTTATCATATATTTATATATATCAGGGAGAGGGAAAAAATGAAAGGTATCAAGGACTAAAGCTTCTATGAACTGCATGTTGCAAGATATGTGTATATGAATCAATGCCTCAGTGTACAATGCAGTTTGATCGGCTCTCACCCTGTAATGGCAGGGTAGCTTCTATACATTGAATGTGATGGTTGGTTTATTTCCATATTTTATATATAAAACTACCCTGGCTAATTTTCTTGACCTCCTCAAGCTTTTTTTTTCATGAAAAAAGTCTACCCCCAACCCTTCTTCTAACAGACACTATGGCTTCCCTTTGCTAAAACTGTGTAAATTTAATGTCATAGGCAGAAAGCTAAGTGCACAAGTAGAGGACATAAGTACTATTCCATTATTTTCCAAACACTCCACTTACGATGTACTTCTCGATGTGTCGTCTTCTGATGGTTCTAAACATTCCTCTGGATTGGCATAGAAAAAATCCTCTTCTTTTGGTCGATCAGGTATTACCAATCTTTTCGTTGCGCCGCCCATGCGATCTGCATGAGATTGCTTCACGGCAGAAGAGAATTCATCCCAGCTCATTGCTCCATTGTTGTATTGATCTATCAACTCAACTAAGAGCTTTCTGTTCAATAAAATTGTCTTCTTGAACCCAAGATATCTGCAGAAGAATGGGAGAGTACAAGTCAATATCATTTGGATAAATGGGAGATACGTGTTCTAGATTGGGGAGTGCACAAAAAAAAAATCTCATAAAGAATAAACGAAAATATAGAGAACAAGTACTATTACCGCCGGTTGAAACAAATTCTAATTTGAATGCAGTGGAATGGAACAGCAAATCATGTAGAGTAGACAAATAACATTTCTTATTATTAGCCAATTTTTACCTGCGATGACCTTCAACTACTTTGGCCATATTTCCATCATATGTAGGAACAAAGATATCACTCTCTAATGAAACAAGATAATCCAATGCTGCCATTTGAGAGGAATGGTTTTGGAAGAACTGGAGTTCAGACGGTTCCAACAGTGTTTCCTTTCTGACCTGTTTCAGACAAGCACAAATGTACAACAATAAGAGGAATTCAAACAAGAAAAGAATCACAATTCAAAGGTTCTCTTGATTGCGCCGTAAGTTAGTTACCAATTTTGGATAGTTCTTTGCTAGACTGGCCATTCTCCTACTCCCACCATATATTTCCCCAGCAGCAATGTAGATTTGAATGTTTTGATCAATGTCAAAGGCCCTAAGCGCAAGAGCAGTCTCTTCGGGTGTTAGAGGACATAAACCATCTTTTCTTTTCAAATCGGAATTAATTATTTTTTCTTTCCACCAAGGATAAGCATATCTGCCAATGTTCAGGAAATTAAAATTTAGCAAAGATTTACGTTATATTTCCTTTCAAACTCCAGGAATGAAAGTTATGGAACAGATAACTCACCTCATCCTTGTCAATTCTTCTACCTCGTCACTGTTGCAACCTTGAGTACAGCCAGAAAATGCCAACATGTCCATCTCATACCTCAGGTGAAGTACCAGAAATGGGCCATTCTGTTTCAGAAGATTGATCACCTTTCTGCCTAACTCCTCAATCTGAGGAGTAAATCTAAGAGCACTAAAATTGACTCGGCAACGCAGCTTCTGAATCTCTAAAGATTGTCCATTATTTGCCAACCGAGCATCCGTTCGATTTAAATGGACAACTTTATACTTTTGTATCAATGGCAGAATCTGAGAGAATAACCACACGATTTGCTTATGAATTAGCAAAAAACATAACTGAGGGCATGGAAGTTATTGGCAAAAGATTAAAATAAAAATAACCTGATTCTTATAGTATGACATGTCAGACCAACTAATCGGGGGCATGGTGTAAAGAAATCCATTTTCCACTTTTCGCTTGAGTCTGGTTGGCAGCTCTTTCAATATCCGCACCTCATCTCTCAAGGATGTAATAAAATGATCCAAATCAAATATATCTTGGAACTCACTGATACAAGTGACATAATCATAATCAGTTATTTGAGAAGAGATCTTAATTGTTTTCCACTAAAGAAGCTGAAAAACCTCCACACTCATACTCTCACCACCACATGGTCATTCAGCTCAAACAAAAATACTGACATGAAATGAAAAACTAACCTGGGGTCAGCCCAAAAGGATGCTTTATCCAATTCAGGGACTATTAGCGTGACATTTAAATATCTTGCAATTGCCACCATATCACATATCTGCACAATTACATCACATCATATAATCAAAACTAAAACCCCCAACACTACCGCAAATATAAAACACCAAACGCATGTACCAACCACTTACCGCCGCTCTCATTTGATTCAATCCTCCATTGCAAGACACCATCAAGTAACCATTGTTTTTATAAACCCCTGCAAAAAATCAACCAAATTATCACCCTCTAAAACAATTGGAAAAGTACTCCAATATATTCAAAGCACAATTCATCCAAACATGTAGAAAAAAAAAACTAAACTCAGTTACAGGAAAAAAATCAGAGACGTAATGCAAAAGTCTATCACAATTTTCTATATACTCAAAAAAATATTGGTTACATCAAAACATTTAACAAATTAGTCATAACTGATAATACTTGTAACGGATTCCAGAGGACTAACGTGCAATTCAATTAAAGAGAACATTATGAAGCACAGACACGAGACACACGACACATACACATCCCTACACCAACATCTGCACCAATAATAATTTGAAAAAATGAATAAACTAATAATCATCACAAGTGTCGGGTGTCGGTTTTGAACACGGACTCAGAGACACTTTTTTTCAAAGGGGTCGGTGCTACATAGTGGAATATATTTCTCAACAAGAAATATGAAATTGAGATGATGAGTAACTAACTCTTGGGTGGAAGAACCCTGGGCAGAGCAGCCGGAAACTCAACGATTGCAGATTCTTGAGTAAAACACGAAGGCCAACCTTTCAAAACTCTAGGACCCCACATATCACCAAATGCAGTTAACTGAACAATGCAAATCCACAATATCACCGACGTGGTAGCTCGTATCATCCACAAGTTCATCCTGGAAGACCTCACCGTCACCGTATTCTTCAACTTCTCAACCTTATTCTTACTCATCATCATCAACCCTTCCCAAATCACTTTCCCTCTTTTGCTCCTACTCTTGTCTTCTCTTCCCCACAACAACGGCTCCTTCATAACCCTCCCTTCTATCAATGTACACAATACCCAACCCTAAAATCTCTAACAATTACACTTCTTCCAATTTCACTTTCCTTGATCCACAACCGATGCCAACCAGATTCAAAACGAACAAAAGCTCAAGAGAAAATGAGTAAACCTCGAATTCCAAACCGCATTCCCACACTTTGCAACACTAAATCTAAATCGGAACGCGAAACGGAGAGATCTCCGAATTCAGAAAAAAAACGACCGGAGGCGGAGAAATCGCCGGCGACTGATCTGGAAGAATCGCCGGTGTCTCGCGCCTGTAAAATTGGCCGGCGAGAAATGGAGCGCGAGAACACAATTATTATATGAACCAAAAAGAGAGAATAATAGAACGCGTCACAAAATAGTGAGAGAGAAAAAAAATGAACGTTTGTATTAACGGTTGGTGACACACGCGTGACCGGCTTGGCTGAAGAAGAAAGAGAAGAAGCACGAACCGTACGGTGGTGCCTCACAAAAACCGAACCGGTCTAGTAAAAGAGAAGGGTGGGTTACGAGTTTTTTTTCTGAATAATCTATTAATTAGGATTCACCGAATAAACAATAATTTCATTAATACAGTTTAATCGGTAATTGTACATAAAATATAGGACATTTTATTTATTTATATTCAGTCATTAAATTATTTAATTTAAAAATAAAATAATTCAGGTTTGAATTCCTATTAACTGAGTTAATTTAACATTTACAGTTTTTTTATTAATCGGGTTATGAGTCTTTATTGGTTGAAGCTGGCTCATTAAACCAAAACAGCCAATTAAATAGATGGGTCCCACCTACGTGTCCTCCATCAAAACTGTGTCATATACGTGGCGAATTTTGATTGTGGGCATTGTGAAAGTACTCTGTGGCATTCGGCGAGTTTCGTTCTCCCGCGCCGACAATATATCGCGAGATTTCATTTCATTTTCATTTTCATTTTCATTCTCTCTTTTCATATGCTAAAGTATATTATAGTATGTAATTAAACTGTGTTTTGCGGTACATTGTACTGCTCGTTCTTGTAAGGAAATGAAACGAATATAATTTTAAGTTTTAACGCAACATATTTCACAATTACTTTTGTAGTTTTTTTTTCTAGTGGTGGATTGTTGTACTAATTTAGAATATTAGCATCAAACTAATTAAGAAATCATAGCTAAATCGGATATTATAACGGTATATTAGTTAAGGAATATTATTCTTTCATGTTTAAGCAGTTATTAATAAATGATAATATTCCAATTTAATCGATCATCCATTAGTTAGTTTGTCTTTATACATTATTACTCAACTAGTTGGTTACTATATCAGTTAACAATATATTTGTTATTAGTACAAAATGTTATTTAATTTTAGAAACTAATCATTTTCAAATCTAGTCATCAATTGATACTTAATTTTTATATTTATCAATAGTTTGTTACTGGTGTTGGATTTAATATATAAAATATAGTAGATGATTTTTAATAAATTTATTTTACAATTTATTGTTGTACGAGTATTGTCAAAAATATATTTAAATTAGGAAAAAAATTAAGTTTCTTATTATTTTAGAATTTTACGAAAGAGAAAGAAGAGGGAAGAAGGAGGAGAAAATTAGGATTGGTTACAATTGTTTTTTTATCCACTTACTTAATTAGGAATTAAAGATTACAAGTGAATAACAATAACTAACATCTCTCAACAATCTGAGAAAGCTAATTTATTTATAGACTACTAAACTAACTTAAATAATTGGGATAAACAAAAGGCTCAATTAGACATGCTAACAATTCTAGTATTTCGATTATTACATGCTTGAGCGTACTTCGACTACATCATGTAGGATCAACATGTGAACATACTTCAACTACATGTTAAACATTTGTCGAACCAAAAAGTTACCCTTGTAGAGATTAGAGTTCGATCCTCTCACAAATCTCTATTTTGGAACAAACTCTACAACATCAAGGGAACAAACTAGTTTTCTTCATGCAACTTTATCAACTGCATAAAGTTGAAAAAATTGCAGTTTGACGATGTTTTGGTGATCATATCAACAGCATTGTCATCAGTCGAAATCTTCAGTACTTGGACATCTCCACGCTCGATAATCTCTCTAACGAAATGCAACATCACATTGATGTTCTTGTTTCGCTCATGATAGGCTGAATTCTTTGACATATGGATTGCACTTTGACTATCACATTTAATAGTGATAACTTGGCCTTGAAGTTTCAGCTCCTTAGTAAAACCTTCAAGCCACAATGCTTCTTTCACAACTTCAGTGAGAGCAATATATTTCGCTTCAATGGTTAATAAGGCAATAACCTTTTGAAGTATTGCTTTTCAACTGATTGTTGTGCCAAACATGGTAAACACATATCCAGAAATATATTTTCTAGAATTCATACATTCTGCATAATCAGAGTCGGCAAATCTTTTGATTTTGACTTTGTTATCATCACCACAAGCTCCAACATAAATAAGTACTATGTTCAGAGACTCATTTATGTACCTTAGAATCCACTTTAATTATTGTCAGTGCACCTTCCCAAGATTGTCCATATACATGCTTATAAGGCCCACTATGTATGCTATGTATGGCCTCGTACAAATCATAACGTACATACAAGAACCTATTATACTAGCATATGGAATGTTATTCATATAGACTCTTAGTACTAGAACTTTGAGTCGAACTTAGCTTGAACTGAGGATTAGTCGGTGTTATAACAGACTTTAAATTCGACATACCAAACTTCTCAAGAATCTTCTTTAGGCATGTCTCTTGAGATAAGCATAATCTTGACTGCTTTCTATCTCCTCTGCAAAACCGATTTTTTTTTATGTATTTGGATGTTATTTTGTAAAAATCGCTCGGTTCGAATCAGATTTTGGATTGATTTTTCAAAACTAATCTAAACCAAACTAAACCGCGTGTATATATTTTTCATACTTATTTATTTTTTATTAATATGGTATGTTATATTAATTTAATATTAGATGATACTTATTTTTTAAATACTATTTATTAGTTTGATTTAATCTATTTTTTTTATCATTATCATTTTATAATATTAACTTTTAATATATTATATTATATATTACATCAAACTTATTATTTATTAATACTTTTAGAATATTAATAAAAGCTATAATTTGTAATTTAAAAATATCAAAAAAAATTGATCCAAATTAAACCGCATGAAATTGGATTGGATTGGATTTTTTTAACCAATCATCCAAAACTGAACCGAACCGGAGTAAATTTATCTTTGGATCGGATGATATTTTGCTTCAAAACTGATCCAAAACGAATTGCGAACACCCCGAGCTCCCAAATCCTTCATGTCGAACTCCTTATCGAGTTCAGCCTTTACCGTCGTAACATCTTCAACATTGTTGCTTGCTATGAGGATGTCATCCACAGAAAGCAACAAAATAACAAGTGAATTTCCAAGTCGAAATCCGAAGTAAACACAGTGGTCGAACTGGCTCCTAGTGAGTCCTATGTGTGTCATAAACTTGTCGAATCTCTTATTTCATTGTCAAGGAGATTGTTTCAGGTCATAGAATGACATATTCAACTTGCACACATAATCTTCTTTTCCCTTTTCTGCATACCCTTCAAGTTGTCTCATCGAGATTATTTCATCTAGATCACCATATAGGATGGCAGTCTTCACATCCATCTGTTTAAGTTCTAAATAAAACTTCGCCACCATAGAAAGCAACATTCGAATGGATATATACTTTACAATAAGGTGAGAACATGTCATTGAAGTCGACACCTTCTTTATGAGTGAACCCCCTAACGACTAACCTTGCCTTGAATCGCTTAGACATTACTCCTTTGATTCTTTCCTTAACCTTAAAAATCCACTTACAGCTGACTAACCTAGCCCCTGCAGGTTTCTCGATCAACTCCCAAGTGTTGTTATCATGAAGATACTTCATCTCATCATCCACGACTTTCAGCTATTCAGACTTATTTCGACTCCTGACATCTTCCTTATGATCTCTAGTTTCTTCATCAAAGACCTCACTTGCAGAGATTAAGGTGAATCTTATGAGATCTTCATAACCAAGTCTCTAAGGTGGCTTGATGACTCTTCTCGAAATGTATCTTGACGATAAGTATTCATTTTCAGTCTCCTCATCGTCATCAACAACTTGTACAACTACTTCAACTTCATCTAGGTTATATAATTAAGCATCACTAGGCCCCACCTCAATAAGAATCTCTTCCTATTCCAGCTCTTCTTCAGAGATCTCTGCATTTCAACCAACATCATCAATTTTCTTGAATTCTATTTCTGCTTCATTGAAAACTACATCTCGACTTATGATACACCTCATGTGACCTGGCTCTAGGCACCATAGCCTATAAGCTTTGACTCCTTCAGGGTATCCAAAAAGCATACATCACAGAGCTCTAGGTTCGACCTTGTCTTGCATAATGCGAGCATATGCTAAACATCCAAATACTCCAAGTCTGTCGAGATTAGGTGGATTTTTTGGCCAGACTTCTTCAGTGTTTTCATCCTCAGGGCAGTCGAGGGGCACCTATTTATCAAGTATGTTGCAGTCACAGCAGTTTCTACCCAAAACACCTTCTCGAATCCCGCACTAACCAACATGCACCTCACTCTTTCTAGAATGGTTCGATTGAACCTTTCATCCAAACCATTTTGTAGGGATTTGTAAGACCCCAATTTTGACCCTAAGATCCCTCATGATATCTCATCATTAACATTGACTTTGGGATAACACCTTGGCATCCTCCTTACCCCTCACCCATTGGGTTTGCATTGAGAGAGATCACCAAGCACATTTGATTATATCATACTTTGTTTTTCATTATTTACTAACTAAAATACCAAAAATATGTCTATGTATAAATTTGTTTCTTTTATAGGTAATGTGTACATCCACCAATGCCTCATCAAGCTCATATCTAGGGTTTGAGACCCTCAATGCAGGGAGATCAATCAAGAGATGGTTCACATTGAATCTAAATATCATATATGGGTCCCCATGTTCTTTATTTATAATTTTGATCAAGAATTCATCAAGAATTTGAAGCTTGTTTGCCTTGGAAGCCCTAATTCATCTGGGTATCTTGTGTGACTTCCTCAGCAAGTTTCTTCAACATTTGATAAAATATTTCAAGGGATACTTCATTATACATAATCTTATACATATATAATCCTCCATGAGTCCAAGATATCAATAGTGTTAGACTATGGCACGGATCTAGAAGGGGGGGGGGGGGGGGGTTGAATAGATCCCAATTAAAAATTGAGTCGGCGCTACCAATTAAAAATTGGTTTTGAAAATTTGTTTTAAGTGCGGAAGCGGCCGAGGAAAATATAGTCTAAAATGAACGATTATTGGAAAACCGGATATGCGTCTAGCCTATGGATTAGTGATAATGTAGAATAAGAATCACTACACTAGTCACACTATCAATGATTTATTTCACTTGCTAGGATTCCTAGTTCCAATGATTCAAAGAGCAAACCAAACTAGATACACAACTAAGATAATTTTGGTTTAGGCAAATTATCAAACACTTGGTGTGCAAAAACACTCCAAGTGATATTTATGTTGAGTAAGTGATTCCAATTAGTCTAGTACAATATCTTATTGTACTTTGGATTCAAAAACAGAGTTTTAACTTCTTACTCAATTAATATCAAGGTTTGATAAAAGTGCTTATACAAAAATCACTTATTTTTAAGCCAAAAATAAATATGCTGAAAAATAGAGAAGACAAAGATTTGATGAGGCAGTTCCCCCGTCGTCCTCGCTTCGGGGTACGTCTGCCCTTAATTCTAAAACTAGAATTGAGATTGCTTTAATAGATATCACCTGTTGAGTATAACAGTTTATACAAGGATTGAAAAGCAAATATACAACAGAATTCTCAAGACGTTGAATGTTGCTTCCACTCCTTGTTCCTTGATTCAAGGTGAATCAAGTCCTTCGATTGTTGTTGATAGACCTCTGATTCCAGCCCCTTTGTTGAATAACTCTCAGTTCTTCAAACCCTCAGCCCGGCTGATCTCAACTACGACAAATCGACCCCGAAATCTTCCCTTCAATATCACTGAATCCGCTACTAGATTGATGAAGACTTCCTCTTCTCAATCACCTTCGCTCAGCTGAAAATTTATGAAGAAATCGTCCAAAAAAAACCCCAACAATCAAACTAATCTTGGAGGACAAAACCCTAAAGGTTTTATTCAAGAAAAAACCTGTCGCAAGCTTCAACCCGAAACGGATTCCCAAATCTCGGCTTCGAATGTTATCACCTTTAACCAATCACAAAGCACTTCAAAAATGGTTGTGTGTAATTGATGTGTTGTGAGATATTGAAGATGAAGATGAAGAATCTTGGACACCTATTTCACTTTTTCTTGTTCTTTGTACACTTGAATCAATTTGTCAAATGTTGGTTGATACAAGTAACTGAACTTCTATATATAGTAACAAACCAACCAACCCACTTAACAGCTTTTCAAACAAAGTGGGAATTACTTTAAAACTGTATTTGCGCGCGAACGGTCGACCATAGCAGGTCTATGCGTCGACGCATAGCCTGCAGTTTTGGACAATCTGAAAAACACATCAGTATGCTTCGACCATAGGTCGGCGTGCGCTGACCTGTGGGAAAGTGAAACCTTCATGCGCCGACCCTGCGGTCGACTCAAGCCTTCGTGCGCTGACCCGTGAGAAAATGCACTATGTTATGCGTCGACCCTGCGGTCGACTCAAACCCTGCAAATCTGCAAAAATTCAGATTTTTGTGGTTTTCATGCATTTTGTCATGACCATATTTTATCCACATATGTTGTATGAAATATAACAGTTTAGATGAACATAGAAAAGGATATGATAGGTGATATGTTGCATTTGTTTTGTAGAGGTGGAATCGACAATGCCGATTCATCCATGGTGGTAATTTGTCATCATCGAAACCTATGATCGTATGTTGTATGACAGTTTGCCCTTACATACTCCCCCTTTTTGATGATGACAACCTGTGTGAAACCAAAGAAAAACAACATGCAATATTTACACACACTCCCCCTTTCTTTTGTAATCTAAGGCTGACTGCAAAACAAACTGTTAATTATTGTGAATATCTTGGCTTGGCTTTGGTACATGCTCTTCTCCCCCTTTGACAACATCAAAAAGAGAAAGAGAACTATTTTTCAACATAACATGATATTCAAAAGGAGATAGCAAATCATATAACAATACCACACCAAATATTATTACTGAACAAATTGAAAAGGAGATAACATTAAACTAGATTAACAAACAAGCATAACAGATAATAAGTTCAGTCAAACAACAAAAGTACAGATGCACATGCAGTTTTATGCCCTAATAGCCTCGTCCTCGACCGTAACAAACATCCGGGTTTCTGTAAGGATCTGCCAAAGAAGTCATTTGGTCAGCAACACTACTTAGATACTTGAGACCCACATTGACGGACCGCTCCTGTCGTGCAAATGTTTCGGTGAATGCTGCATACCGTTCATTCATGCTGGTTGAGAGGCTATCGAGCCTCTCATTTTGTGCTTGAAGTTGGCTGGTTATATGAGCATAACGCTCATCCTGAGTTTGTATGAATGATTGTTGAGCCAGCTGCATATCTCGCATCATATCTAAAAGTTCAGAAGAATTTTCTTGCTGCGGAGGAGACGGTGGAGATTCTTCAGCACCATATTGATACGGCTGATAGAATTGGCGTTGTGTTGACCAGCCCATATGTTGCCATTCACCCCAGCCACCATGGTTGGGGGCACCTTCTTCAGTCGAATAGGTATCCTGAACCCTTTTGCCCTGTCAAATCGCTTGATAAGGTCCAAACAATACTTTGTTTGACTCACGAATGTTCCTTCTTTGAGTTGTTTAATTTGCAAACCAAGAAAGTATGTGAGCTCCCCCATCATACTCATCTTGAATTCACCCTGCATAAGATCCGAAAACTCTCTCACGAGATTCATGTTAGTAGACCCAAATATAATATCGTCAACATAAATTTGTACTAATATCAAGTGCTTTCCTTGACGTTTAATAAAGAGAGTTGTGTCAACCTTTCCTCTTGAGTAACCTTGATCAAGTAAAAATTTACTTAGTCGCTCATACCAAGCTCTAGGAGCTTGTTTGAGACCATATAAAGCCCTTTTTAGTTTGTAAACATGATCGGGATACTCATGAGATTCAAAACCCGGAGGTTGTGCGACGTAGACCTCTTCATTTATGTAACCGTTAAGGAACACACTCTTAACATCCATTTGGAATAGTTTAAAGTCTTTCGCACAAGCGAAGGCAAGGAGAAGGCGTATAGCCTCGAGTCGGGCAACCGACGCATAAGTTTCCTCATAGTCGATGCCTTCCTCTTGGTTATACCCTTGCGCGACTAAACGCACCTTGTTACGGGTTATTACCCTGTTTTCGTCCAACTTATTCCTAAACACCCATCGGGTGCCGATTACTCGATGACCTCGCGGAGGAGGGGCAAGGTCCCAAACCTCATTTCTAGTGAACTTATTTAGTTCCTCCTGCATTGACAAAAACCAGTGTTCATCGAGTAGGGCTTCTTTAGGGTTTTTAGGTTCCATTTATGAAACGAAAGCGAAGTGATAACAGAAATTACTTAGCTTCGATCGAGTTGTAACACCCTTTGAGATATCTCCGAGAATGTTGTCAATTGGATGGTCTTTGGGAGACTTCCAAGCTTGAGGGAGATCATCGTTTGAAGGCAGATGAGCTACCTCAGTTTCCTCATGGTGTACATCTTTATCCTCCTCAACTTTGACTTTGTTGGGTTGATCAATCCCCGGCTCGCCACCCTTGAGTATGTCTTTCGTAGATGTACCTGCACCATGAACAACACTACCCTTTCCGACGTTTCTCGGATAGGATTCGTCAAAAGTGACATGTACAGACTCTTCCACAGCAAGTAATCGTTTATTGTATATTTTATATGCTTTACTCGATTGAGAGTATCCGAGGAAGATACCTTCGTCGGCCTTGGAATCGAATTTGCCCAAGTTTTCCTTTCCATTATTTAATACAAAACATTTGCAACCGAAAACATGTAAGTGAGAAACATTTGGCTTTCGCCCTTTTAAAAGCTCATACGATGTTTTATTTAGAATGGGGCGAATGAGCACCCTATTCAAAACATAACACGCCGTACTAATGGTGTCGGCCCAAAAATATTTCGGTAAACCACTTTCGTTAATCATTGTTCTTCCCAATTCTTCCAAAATTCGATTTTTACGCTCCACAACCCCATTTTATTGAGGAGTACGTGGAGCGGAGAAGTTATGATCGATACCATGGTTACCGCAATATTCTTCAAATAAATGGTTTTCGGACTCACCCCCATGGTCGCTTCTAATTGAAACAATGTTTGTATTTAATTTATTTTGGGAAAGCTTAGCAAACCTTTCAAAGGCGGCGAACGTATCGCTCTTGCTTACTAAAAAGATAGTCCAACAAAATCTAGAAAAATCGTCCACTATTACGAAACCGTAATAATTTCCTCCTAGACTTTTAATCCTAGACGGCCCAAATAAGTCCATATGAAGAAGTTCGAGAGGTCTCGTTGTTGAAACGATATTTTTGGATTTAAATTAGATTCTCGTTTGCTTCCCTTTTTGACAAGCATTACAAAGGTGATCCTTGGTGAACTTTATTTTGGGGAGACCTAAGACTAGATCTTTTGAGACTACTTTATTTAGTAAGTCAAAGTTAACATGTGCTAAACGCCTATGCCATAACCATGAATCTTCACTCATTGTTACAAGGCATTTGTCACTTGTTAATGATACTTCGTTCAAGTCTAACATATATACATTATTCACTCGCAGGCCATTAAACATACTCTTCTTATCATCATTATGTACAATTTTGCAACAATCTTTTGAAAAAGATACATTGTATCCTTTGTCACATAATTGACTGATGCTAAGTAGATTGTGTTTAAGACTTTCGACAAGCAATACATCAGAAATAGTAGTGGAAGAAGGGTTACCTACACTACCTTTACCTAGTATTGCTCCACGGTTGTTGTCACCATAGGTTACTGTAGCGGTGTATTCGTCGCTATATGATTTATTGATTAAATCATAAGCAAAGTATACAAAGAAATCGAGTCGCCACCGCACTTTTATTTATCCAAAGGATTGGCTAAAAAGCGAACAAAAGCCTAAGAAGTTTTACACGTAGAAAACTAATGAAAAGATCAGAGAATCTGGGTAAGGGGTAAATTACGCAATGGGAAGGTGTTAGGCACCCAAAACGTCCTAGGTACTCCTAGGGAGCCCTTTTCACACTTGTTGAATGAAAATGTTTATTCGTTTATGACATATTGTGCAAACATGATTGGGATGATGAGAAAAGAATATACAAGTTATTATTTTTGTGTTTGAACGGATGAACCCGTTGCCTACGTACCTTCCATGAAAGGTAAGGATCAAAACGCTATAGTTCGGCTAAAAGATTTCCAAAAATTAGTGAGTTCATTTTAAAACACAAGCACTAAGGCCTTTCATTACCAATGGGAGAAAACTCAACCTGAATCAACAATCCACCATGCGAGGACGGCTTCAACATACTAGTGAGGGGTTAACCCTATAATAAGTATGGAAGGCTTACAATCAACTCACTAAGGATAAGGTAAGATTTACATCAACCACTATGGTAATTGAAACCTATGGCTAATGTATGAAAGCATATCAACAATGGACAAAGCCATAAAACAATTGAATGGGTGTGGTTAACCAATTATGAGTATTTACAAAATAGGGTCAAAGTATGATTAAGATTCAATTCAGAAAGAAGTGTTATGAAATGGAGTTTGAAAAATCAAGGACTTAAGGTCCAGGTTTCTAATTTGAAAAGACATGAGAATGTTTGCACAACATGTATTTACAAGTTTTAAAAGTCAACAAGTGAAAAGGGATTTGAAACAAAAAGGATGGATGAAGGGGTGTAAAACTTCCTAGAAGTTCACCTCTTGAAATCATATAGAAGATGATTCAAGTGTGTCCTTTGGAATGAGGCAACAAAGCAAGTAAGCAAAATAAAGGCAAGGTGATACCGGATGCCATCAATGGACTTATACCAATCTCACAAACAAAAACGGATACCGGATACCAATCAATGGATTTACACCAATCTCCTAAAACAAAACAATGATACCGGATGCCAATAAATGGACTTATACCAATCTCACAAACAAAGGCGGATACCGGTTACCAATAAATGAATTTACCCCAATCTCCTAAAACGAAACAATGATACCGGATGCCAATAAATGGACTTATTCCAATCTCACAAAGCAAAACAAAACATGGATATCAGATGCCACTCTATCTGGACTTATTCCAATCTCCACAGGATGATCATAGGAATACAAATGCCAACAACATGGACTTACAATTGCATCCTCACATACAACAAACAAACAGAAACACTAAGCAAAGTGGACTTAAGTGGCCAATGAAATGGTCTTATACTCAATCCCTTCCAAATCATAAGATCAATGGCCAAAGAATGGACTTATAGTTGATTTCCTCAATGGGCAAACTCAAACAAACCACAAAGATGTGAAATGATGATCATGTAATAATGAACAATTAATGATGATAAATGCACAAAGGTATGCAAATAAACATGTACGGATGAAGCAATCAATCAAACAAAGTCATTTAGCACACACTATAGCCAAGCAATTAGGCTCAAGCAAGGGTTAGACCTTAAAGTCAACTGGAATGGGGTAAATGGTGCTCTTAACCTTAACATTGAGAGTTAAGGTGAAGCAGATGAAAGGATATGAGGGGTGTGCCTCATTGCTCTTATCCCTGGTCAGGGAGAGCATTGAATATCAGAAGGTGTGGGAGTTCAGAAAGTTGGAACTCTCTCCGCAAGTTAAGGACTCTATAGATCTTGGGTTAAGATCCACAATGCTACAACATGTAATGTGAGCAAAGGGAAGACACACAGAATAGTAGGAGATGGACTACACATCTCTTCTATCTACCAATTGCCTTATCAAAAGGACTTTTCCTGCTTGGGGACAAAGATAAACAATCACAAACATTGCCTCTTAAGGAGGACTTCAGATAGGTGTCTGGCCAAGTAACGAGCCAGGTCTTCCAGACTACATGAAGAAGAGATGTTATACCTCAATGCTTAAGCTATCAAGCAAAGCAAAAGCAAGTTCACAATGGAACTATAGCAACTAAGGTACCTGAAATCAATCCAATTCAATCAGTACTCAAGTCACAAAAGTCAAACAGATAAACCAACAGTCAACAGACAATGTACAATCAAACAATCAAGGCTACATTGTGCAAAGCACAAGTTCAACTCAAATGAGCCAAAGCATCCTACAAAACAAGTCAAAGTTAGTCCATAACAATCAAACAAACCAACTCAAGCCATGTGAATTAATCTCCTTAAAGCCATATGCTTCTTAACCTGAAAAACAAACTCAAACATGAGAAGCAAACCCTTAGGCCAAGGCCTAGGGTCAAAGAAGGAGAAATGGACCAAAACAGAACATGAAAATTTACAAGAATCAAGATTAATCAAATAAGAACATCATCCAATTGGTCCCATATCAAAACTATGCACCAAATCCATTTCACAAACAAATCATGTCAAACTAGGCAAGTTGGAAACTCATAGAGGCAAACAGAATGAACCAATTCAAATCAAATCAAAAATGGCTCAATAAATTCCAAGAAAAATCATGCCTAAACATAACATATCAAAGGATCAACAAACCAAAAATCATGGCATTTGGACAAGTATAAGCAAGTCAATTAAAATCATCAAGTCATGGTAAGCATAAACAAGCTCAAACAAGACCACAAATGGTGCATCAACTTAAGGCAACCATAAAACATAAATGACATAAGATAAATGACTCCAACCAAAGCCCAGACACACTTCAACATGTTAAGAATCAATGTACAAAATTTCAGGCTCATGTGATAAGGCATATGAATTTCACAAATCATGGAAGTTGAACACTCAACAAAAGTCTAATTATGACTTAACCAGCAAAGAAAATATCAAACAAATTGGAAATGGATATAAAAATTCTACAAAAATTCACAAACAATCCTAACATCCAGAAGGAGCGTCATGCAGAAATTCAGATCATTTGGCAAATGAATGGCATGGTAAATAAAATCAGCAAGTTGGACAAGAAATGGTGTGACACACATTGTCACACCTCCAATAATCACATCATAACTCAACATACAGAAATGCAAAAATCACAAACTCTATACCAAAAGATCATTCAATATGTCTAGATTATGCATGTAAAATTTCAGCTCCATAGGATCAAGCATCATGATTTCATAAAAGAAATGGCAAGCAATGTGCAAGAAATGACATGTAAACATAAACCCTAGACAATTATTTTTTCAACCGTGCACAAATTTTGTAAAAATAACCAAAAAATAGAAGACATGATAAGGAATAAGGTGAAAAAAGTCTCATGTGATTTGGACAATTATTTTTAGAGTTATGATTTTTCGAATGGAAAGAAAAAATTAAAAATCATGAATGAAGGCATATGAACATGTGAAGAATAAGTGAGAAAAATGCCAAAATGCCAATTGGAAAGTGTCTTGGACTGGACTCGAACACGCGAGCAATTCAAAAATCCAAGGCGCCAAGACCAAACGCGGTCGTTTTGGCCAATGCCCTAGGCGCATGCATGCATGCTGGACGCGTGAATCCGCAGGTAAGGCGTGCGAATCCGTAGGTAAAAACGTAGCTAGCGCTATGAAGGCTGCAGGTGAATCCGCAGGAAATCTCCAGCGGTCAAGAACACATGAAGATCTTCATGATCTTCATGCACGATTTTTCCAGAAAAAAATGGAACGTTCCAGAAACGTAAATTGCGCATTGCATCTTAAAGATCTAACATCCAGCATGAATAATCAACAAATAACACGTCCAAAAACACTAAATCAAACATGAATCGATCAAAATACAAATCATCCATTAAACTTCAAATCAACCGTTCTCTCTCATTTTAGCATGGAATCAAGTGATTTTTGGCTCAGAATCACCACACAAGCAAGCTCTACAAATATCACATGATGAATTTAAGAAAAGAGAGGATCGAATTCACACCTCTTGTAGAGCAGCTTTCGATTTCAAGTGCTCCAGGTCCTGGCAACGCTCCAATCGTATCCTAGCAACCTTGTATGAGTGAATGGAAGGATCTTTGATGCTTAATTGGCTTTGAATCCACAGATTTAAGATTTCACCATTGATGAACTCTTACTTGGAACAGCTTCAATATGCATGGATTCACCTGGATCTAGCTCGAATTCTACTCAGTGATGATGCTGGATGGTGAACAGAGCAAGAACAATGCAATTTGATTCAAGAATTGAGAGAAAAAAAATGAGAGAAAAGTGAGAGAAAAAATTCTAGATCTGAATTTGTGGATTGTGGTTACTGAATTTTTGTTATGATTAGAAATATATACCCTCTGCTAATCAATCTTGTTAATCCTAATTAGGCTAATGCAAAATGGATTCGATGAAATGAAGCTTTATGCAATTTGGCCAAAATGCCCTTCATGCATGCATGGCAATGAACAGTACCGAGTTTCCACTTGAAATGCACTTCAAAATCAGTTTGGATGCAAATGACATTGGTTGAAATTGAATGAAATGCATAAATTTCAAATTAGCACTTTCCCTCCAAAAACTCAAATTAATTCAATTGAAAAATACCATTTTTTATGATGAGAATTTGTGAAATATGATGCATGATTATGATAGTAGGGATCAAGAGAAAATTGCTCAAAAAAGAATCACATGAATTGGCCTTTTGATGCAAAAGTTATGCCTTGTTGAAGTTCAAAATTCCTTGCTAATGATTTGATCATAACTTGCCAACCACAAATGAGAAATGGATGTTCTTGGACTTTTTGGAAAGGTGAGAGCAAGATCTTCAACTTTCATGTTGGACAAAATTTTATTTGAAGCTTGCTTGATGATATAAAGTTGAGGAGAAGACCTTTCCATTTTTGGCAGTTTGAAATTACCGGTCACCTACTATTTTTGGAAACTTTTTGTCTGACCTCAAATCCTTCAATGTTGATCTTTGAAATGTCAAATGAGACTTGTATGGACATGAATGAGACCTTTCTAACCATCTCCCACCATCAAATCTCTGATTAAATGCACAGTTGACCACAGTTGACTTTGCTAGGGTTTTGGTTGACTGAACAATGCTTTGATGAATTTCAAGCCTCTACCACTTGAGATCTTGATTCAAAATGATGTCATGGTTCATATGAACTCTTGTGAATGATCATGGTGCCCAAATTCTTCAGAATGGCCACCATCTATGGCTCAATGACTTGCCTTTGACTGGCTTGGCCTAAGGGTTGCTTCATCTGCAAGTAACAAAGTTAGATGACAATATTTTTGTACTTTTGGATTAGTAAACAAATGAAAAGCAATGATATACAAATGCTAAACATGCTAGGTGATAAATAACCACACTCAAAAGACAACCCACCCACAAGGAGGAAGGCAAGGTGCACAATGATCCTTGAGGCAATGATATGATATGATATGATATGATGAGGGATCTTAGGGACAAAATTGGGGTCTTACAGATGCCCCTATTTAAGGTCATTCTAGCCGGAGAAGTGAAGTTTAGAAATCTTCATCTCGACGCGGTAGAATGGGCTTAAATAACAGTAATGAGACAAATTTTGGTCCCTAAGAGACCTCATGATGCAGATGTATGCATGTAAAAGACACAAACTCTGTGAGGATATGGTTCACACAGAAGAAAAGACGATCCATCGGAGTAATACACTCACCAGGAGCAGAGACTCTATCAGGACTCTTATGGGGATAATAAAAAGAGAAAGAAATGCGTGAGCAGGTCACGACTCTGATTTGGGGAAAACAGAAACTAACACAGCATGAACAAGACACGACTGGCATAGAGACCTCACTGGGGAGTAAAGGACTCACACTGGGGAAAAGAATATTTACAAAAGACAACACATCCATTGGAAAGACTCAAGCTGACTCACACTATCCACAAAGGATACTTCGGATAAAAAATCCGGACTCGGACCAAGGAAAAGATTCACAAAGAACCTCCCTGCCGGGGAAAATTGCATATATTGGGGAAAACGTCAATACAACAAAGGGGTAAAATCACAGCAAGAAGCTCCACTAGAGAAGGCCTAACAAAGAGACTCTCACGGGGAAAAGCAACAAGGAAATGAGGTGTTACCGGTATAAAGGTAACAAGCTCAGGAAGAATGAATATCTAAGACCGGTATAAGGGTGAGATATATCAATCATCCAAACATCTGAGAAAGACCTGAAAAAGGTACATCAACTCAGGAAAAATCTGACTCCACAGGGGACCAAGGTCATAATAGGGAGCAGAAAGGAAGGAACACCAGGGATACTGAGGTATATAATAGGTGACCGACCGAAGCGTGAATTGGTTTTTACTGCCAAAACACTCATCATCCGAAAGGAGGGCTTGAAAAAGAAAATCGACTTACAGGATGGACATCCGAATCCACAACGGGAAGACGAATCTTACTCAACTGGGGACACAAACCCAAAGAGTGCATGAGATATAATATCCATTACCGTCAGAACATGGATAGAATACTCGCATGAGATATATTATCTATTACCGTCAGAACGTAGATAATATACTCGCATGGTAAGAAACACCAGGGATACCGGTTACTAGGTATATAATAGGTGATCTACCGAAACATGGATTGGTTTTTACTGCCAAAACACTCATCATCCAGAACACAAACTAGTTAAAGGATGGATATTCGATTCTACAAAGAATACGAATCTTACTCGACCAGGGAAACACAAAAGGCTTCGACTAAATAGTGCATGAGACATATTATTCATTACCGTCAGAACGTAGATAATATACTCGCATGGTAAGAAACACCAGGGATACCGGTTACTGGGTATATAATAGGTGACTAACCAAAAAGAGAGACAATCGATACCAAGCATACGGGTAAACGAAAGACAACTCAAAAGGGATAAATTACAAGCATCCGGCAATTATCCGAAACAACAAAGAATATTCGATTCCGCAAAGGAAATACGAATCTTACTCGACTAGGGAAACACGAAGGCTTCGACTGAAGAGTGCATGAGATATATTATTCATTACCATCAGAACGTGAATAATATACTCGCATGGAAGATTATCCACAACCGGTTACTGGGTTAACAAAGGATAAATCGACCGAAAAGAAAGGCATCGGGATACCAAACTAGGTATATAATGATGACCAATCAAAGGGAGCAACAATTATTACCAAGCAAACGGGTAAATGAAAAGCGACTCAACTGGGGATAAATTGCAAGCATCCGACAATTATCCACAAGAACTATCTGGAGATATATTGATAAACAATCAATAATCCGGGGAACAAATCACTAGCAAACGGTGAAAGGACCCACTGGCGACTTCAAAGGATAACATTGCAAGCATACGACAATGATCCAGAAGACAACTTGCTGGGGATACAATTGCTAGCATACGGCAATTGTCCACAAGCAAAGGGAGGAATATCAACATCAAATATTGAATGAAGATAACCACAAAGACTAACCATCATCGGTTAGGATGAACAACAAGGTTAACTCTGCAAAGGGGAGAAATTAGGGTTTACAACTACCGAATACGGGGTAGAATACCAAAACTCTGGCTGAGGATAGAATTGCTAGCAACCGGCAATCATCCACCTGTACCACAAGGCACAAACTCCGCTGGGGAGAAGAACACAACAACACCAAATTCCGCCAATAACCAGAACGAACCACAAAGGTTACCTCTGTTAGGGGAAAAGAGATAGGACTTACGACTACCGAATACGGGGTAGTGGCCAACTACTCTGATGAGGATAAAAGATTTAGGGTTTACATCCGCCGAATACTAGGTGGAAAACCAACAACTCCACGTGGGGAATGAACGAATCACAAATCCGCACGGGAACCAAATAGGGTTTATAACAAACCACGAACTCTGCTGGAGAGTACGAAAATCAGGATTTACGACTACCGAAAATTAGGTAGAAAACCGAATCAACTTTTGCTGAGGAATAAAAGGTATATAACCACAAATTCCATCAAGAAGAAGGAACATAGGACTTACAACTACCGGTTACTGGGTAGAGGCCCAAAAAGGTTCCGCTGGGGATAAAAGAATTAATGCCGGTTACTGGGCAATTATTCATTTATTCCACTGGGAAGCACAAGAAACAGTTGACAAAATAGCCAATTCGGGATCAAACCGAAAAGACAAACTGAATCAAGACTCATCCTATGAGGATATAACTCAATAGGAAGATCCATCCCAATATATTTGTTGGGAGGAAACGGAAGAAACCGTCATCCACGAGGATAATCTCAGTGGGGAACTGCAGAAGGAAAGACACAGACATTTTCTGCTTATGGGGCTGACTCTATATGGAGAGATTTTAGCACCCGACATCTGCTTGGGAAGATCCATTGGAGATCCCTGAAACCCATAGCAGGAGAACAACAAACAAAAGATATATGGCAAAAATGCAACATGAATATCTGAATGTTTATGAACAATGCATGAGTATGCGTGATTTGTGTTTGATGAATGCTGACAAAACAGACATATCTAACACAAACAGGGTCCAGGAATCAAACGCCCAGTACTACACTTCCAGAGGAAAAACCAACTGGAAAACCAATCTGCAGGAGATCTACAAGCTGAGAAGCAAAGACCTGCGGGGAGGCAAAAGATCAGAGATATCAAAGAACCACCAAATCTCTGAGTAATGGATCAATAACAACCCAACTGACGAACAGAAAGTCACAACAGGCACAAACAGCCACAAAGACGAATCTGTTGGGGAAACAGGAGAAATCCCAGGATATCTGCAGGGGAATCCTCAGTATCAAAAATTCATCGCATAAGCGAGAATCGCTATGAAAGCAACTCCACACAACTCCACTGGGGAACAACCCACTGAGGGAGAACGAATCATCCATGTAGAATCTACTGCACAAGCAACTCTATATGGGGAAAACAAAGCCATTCCATCGGGAATACATCCACTGAGAGAAACAGATCACACAAGTAGATTCTGCAACAAGCCACTCTACTGTGGATCAGAAGCAATATGGAAATCAACCCAAGCTGTGGATGTTAGACCACCAACCCAACCTACTAGGGAATAGAGATTTCAACAGGCAGAAACTGCCACAAAATCAACTCTGTCGAGGATATCAGCTCTGACGGAGACTCTGAGGGAAAACCACAGACACAATCCTGATTCTGTTGGGAATACCAACTCCAATAGGGATTTTGCACAAATACAATCCACCAAACCATAAATCTACCGACAGATCTACCGGGGATTCACTGAAGAACCCACTGAGGATATGGAAGAGAGCTAGGGATCAACCACTGAATGCTAACTCTTCTAAGGAGAACACCCACAACTGCTGAGGAGGAACACAATCACTGCCCTGTTGAAGGGATAAGCACACTGATGGGGAGATATAGCAACTCCACTGGCAACTTGGCCGGGAAGAGAGTACCGCTGGCGAAGAAAAACGAAATCTTCAACCATACTCTGCTCTGGGGATATATCACAGATTCCACTAGCGATTGTGCTAAGGAAAGATAGCAACAACCCTGCTTGCGACAATGCCGGGGAAAGCGGTAAAGTACCGGGATATCAATCCACCAACCACTGAATCTCCAACAGAAAGCAACCACGCTGAGGAGAGAAACACTCTGCTAGCGACTACACTGGAGAGACTACTGCTGGAGAAGAAAACGAAGTCTTCAACAACATCTCTGCTTGTTTGGGGAACAAACCATAACAACAGCTCTGCTTGGGGAATAACCCCAACAATCAAGCAGGAGAAAGAGGATACAACCAATGCCAGGAATATGAACAAATGTCTTACCTGTTGGAAATCATGCCACCCTCGGGAGAGCACTGAGAAATTCTTTAAGTATCCTTTTGTCATAGTGAATGTTCACTTTGTTTAAAATAACAATTGTGAAAAATTTATTTGTTTAAAACAATGACATTTTATCAATTAAAACATGCAAACATTTGCTGAATTGAAACAAATAAGAATGCAAATAATTGGATAAAAGCTCAAATTTATTTGATGGAATGGTAGCCTGCAAATGGCAAGACTCCATAGATCTGTACAAATTTGAAATCAGTGATATATATTGGAAGAGGGCTACATTGAGCATAATGATCCTTTCTCTACTAATTTGAATCTCGATGTATTCGAAGCTTCAGTCGACGACGAATCGAGAATCTCTGACGAAAAGACGGCTGCGGAGCAGAAAGTCTTGTCAGGATGCAGTTACTTGCCGAATCCCTAATTTTTGCCTAGATTGCCCCAGGATGAGGTACTCAATCTAGCGGGATGCAAATGTACTTTTTTTTTGTCTCTAATTTTTGCCTGGATCACCCTTGCGGGTTCTCCACCGAGACGCTCATTTTTGCCTAAGCCGCCCTTTCGGGTTTTCAACTTAGCGAGCTATTCTGTTTTTCATTTGCATATACTTTTTTTTTAGGCAAAGTATTTCTTGACTGCATCTGAATTCACAGGACGAGTGAAATCCTCCCCATCCATTGTTGTAAGCATCAGAGCACCGCCTGAAAAGGCTCTCTTAACAACATATGGACCCTCATAGTTTGGAGTCCACTTGCCCATGGAATCGGGCATGAAAGACAAGACTTTCTTGAGCACGAGGTCACCTTCTCGGAACACACGAGGCTTGACCTTCTTATCGAATGCTTTCTTCATTCTCTACTGATATAACTGACCATGACACATGGCAGTCAATCGCTTCTCTTCAATCAAATTCACTTGGTCATAACGACTCTGAATCCATTCAACATCAGTCAACTTGGCTTCCATCAAGACTCTCATTGATGGGATCTCCACCTCTACTGGGAGAACAGCCTCCATGCCGTAAACAAGAGAGAAAGGGGTTGCCCCTGTTGAGGTGCGGACAGATGTACGATAACCATGCAAAGCAAATGGCAACATCTCATGCCAATCTTTGTACGTAACTGTCATCTTCTGGATAATCTTCTTGATATTCTTATTAGCAGCTTCAACAGCCCCATTCATCTTAGGTCTGTAGGGAGAGGAATTATGGTGTGCAATCTTGAACTCAGCGCACAACTCATCCATCATCTTATTATTCAGATTAGATCCATTATCAGTAATGATCTTATCTGGCACACCATAACGGAAAATCAGCTGGTTCTTGATAAACTTCACAACCACCTGTCTGGTCACATTCGCATACGAAGCGGCTTCGACCCATTTGGTGAAGTAATCAATTGCTACGAGAATAAACCTGTGCCCATTGGACGCTTTCGGTTCAATCATGCCGATCATGTCAATTCCCCACATAGAGAAAGGCCATGGTGATGAAATCACATTCATAAGTGTCGGAGGAATATGAATCTTATCCGCATAAATCTGACACTTGTGGCATTTCTTCACATATTTGCAGCAGTCAGACTCCATTGTCAGCCAATAGTAGCCTGCTCTCAACATCTTTCTTGCCATGGCATGTCCATTGGAATGAGTACCAAATGAACCCTCATGGACCTCATTCATCAACAGGTTTGCTTCGTGTCTATCCACGCATCTGAGCAAAACCATGTCAAAATTTCTCTTATACAACACTTCACCACTGAGGTAGAAACTGCCTGACAACCTTCTCAAAGTCTTCCTATCTTTCACAGATGCCCCAGGCGGGTATACCTGGTTCTGGAGGAAATTCTTGATATCAAAATACCAAGGCTTGTCATCATTGACTTCTTCCACTGCAAATACGTGAGCTGGTCTATCCAAGCGCATCACGGCAATGTTGGGAACTTCATTCCAATACTTGACCATAATCATCGAAGCAAGCGTAGCAAGAGCATCTGCCATCCGATTATCCTCTCGAGGAATGTGATGAAAGTCAACTTCTGTAAAGAACGTTGAAATTCTTCTTGCATAATCTCTATACGGGATGAGACCAGGCTGATTCGTCTCCCATTCACCCTTAATCTGATTAACAACCAGGGCCGAATCACCATACACATCAAGATGCTTGATTCTCAGATCAATGCATTCTTCAAGTCCCATAATACAGGCCTCGTACTCAGCCATATTATTCGTGCATTTGAAAGTTAGCCTTGCTGTAATCGGAATATGTGTGCCATGAGGAGTAATGATTACTGCCCCAATACCATTCCCGTACTGATTCACAGCGCCATCAAACACCATCGTCCATCTGGAACCAGGTTCCGGACCTTCATCAAGTGTAGGCTCATCACAATCTTTCATTTTCAAATACAGAATCTCCTCATCAGGGAAGTCATACTGAACTGACTGATGATCTTCAATCGGCTGGTGCGCTAGATGGTCAGCCAAGATACTACCTTTGATAGCTTTTTGAGCTCGATACTCGATATCATACTCAGACAATAACATCTGCCAACGGGCAATCCTCCCAGTTAAAGCAGGCTTCTCGAAGATATACTTGATTGGATCCATTCTGGATATCAACCAAGTTGTATGATTTATCATGTACTGGCGCAAACGCTTAGCAGCCCAAGCCAAAGCACAACACGTCTTCTCAAGCATTGAGTATCGAGACTCACAATCAGTAAACTTCTTACTGAGGTAGTATATAGCAGATTCTTTCTTCCCTGATTCATCTTGTTGACCGAGTACACAACCCATCGAGTCCTCAAGAACAGTCAGATACATAATCAGAGGTCTTCCTTCTACAGGAGGAGACAAGATCGGAGGTTCAGACAGATATTCTTTAATACTGTCGAAAGCTTTCTGGCAATCCTCGGTCCAATCATGAGACTGATCTTTCCGAAGGAGCTTGAATATCGGCGCACATGTGGCAGTCATGTGGGATATAAATCTGGAAATATAGTTCAAGCGGCCAAGAAAACCTCGGACTTGCTTCTCAGTTTTGGGTGCAGGCATTTCTTGTATTGCTTTGACCTTTGCAGGATCAACCTCAATACCTCTCTCGCTGACTACAAAACCCAACAACTTGCCGGAACGAACTCCAAAGGTACATTTGTTCGGATTCAGGCAAAGTCTAAACTTCCTCAAACGCTGAAAAAGCTTCAACAAATGCTCAACATGTTCAACTTCCGTTCGGGACTTAGCAATCATATCATCAACATAGACCTCTATCTCCTTGTGCATCATATCATGAAACAAGGTAGTCATAGCTCGTTGATACGTGGCTCCGGCGTTCTTCAAACCGAAGGGCATCACTCGATAACAGAATGTTCCCCAAGGTGTGATGAATGTTGTCTTCTCCATATCTTCAGGTGCCATCTTGATTTGGTTATATCCGGAAAATCCGTCCATAAACGAAAAGACCTTGAATTTAGCTGTATTGTCTACCAACATATCAATGTGTGGTAGAGGAAAATCATCTTTTGGACTAGCTTTATTCAGATCTCTGTAATCAACGCACATACGGACTTTTCCGTCCTTCTTAGGCACAGGCACAATATTGGCCACCCATTGAGGATATGTAGAAGTCACCAGAAACCCCACATCAATTTGCTTCTGAACTTCCTCTTTGATCTTCACTGCCATATCTGGATGAGTTCTTCTGAGCTTCTGTTTCACAGGCACGCACTCAGACTTCAAAGGCAGGAAATGTTGCACAATATCTGTATCTAGACCTGGCATGTCTTCATATGACCAAGCGAAGATATCGGAATATTCTCGTAGCAACTCAATCAATCCCTTCTTGACAGACTCTTCAAGAAGTGCCCCAATCTTCACCATACGAACACAATCCTCAGACCCCAAGTTGACTGTTTCCAGATCTTCAAGGTGCGGCTGAATGATCTTCTTCTCGTGCTCAAGAAGACGGGTAATCTCATCAGGAATCCCTTCAACATCATCTTCCTCTGCCTCAAATACAGGGGATTCAAAATTGGGAGATGGCGTTGGATCATTATGTTCAATGGGTTTTAGGATCAACCTGCATAATGATTTTGGTTAATGAAAAACTTTAGAATCTAAACAAGCAAATCATTATGCAGATGAAAAAAATGCTTGCTTTTATTCTTGTTTTTATGGGTTCTTTGTGATCACTGATTTCATGCAAAAGCAAAAAGTGAAAACAAATGGAAAAACAAATGTTTAACAATGCATTAATTGAATGAAAACATCATTGTATATATGCTGCCAACAATGTCATCACTTCTCCTTTTGGCATGGGAGAAGGGTTTTAAACAAAGTGAACAATTAATCTGATCTATGGATGACTGTAGGAACATCTACAGCGACCCAATTGTGGCAGACACCACCAGGTATGATGAAATTGTTCAGATCCTCTGCATCCTCTTCCAAGATAGCAGCAGCTTCTTCAGGTTGATCAGCATGGATGAATCCTCCACTCTTAAACAAACCTTGCTCATTGAATGCCCCATAAGAATAGCCAATGCCAGCCCAGGATCTTTTATCTTCAAGCTCAATCATCTTCCCCAAACCAGCAACTGCACCACATTCAATGGCCAGTTTTGCATCACGGTAGGAAGCAAATGAAGGAGACTTCTTCTCGATTGGTTCATCAATAGATAAAGCCTGGAACGGCGTTCCAACTTCATCCTCAGCGTCAATATACGAGAAAGAAGACAGATGGCTAACCAGGAGAGCCTTTTCTCCCCCTACCACAACTAGTTTCTTGTTCTTCACGAATTTCAGCTTCTGGTGTAGGGTGGATGTCACGGCGCCAGCCTCGTGAATCCATGGTCTACCAAGGAGACAGCTATATGATGGGTGGATATCCATTACCTGGAAGGTAACTTGGAAATCACTTGGTCCAATCTTGATTGGGAGATCAACTTCCCCAATCACAGTCTTACGCGACCCATCAAAAGCTTTCACAACAACACCAATCTGCCTCATAGGAGGACCTTGATATGATAACTTCGAAAGAGTGGATTTTGGCAATACATTCAGAGATGATCCAGTGTCCACCAGCACGTTGGACATGGCATCAGATTTGCAGTTCATAGAGATGTGTAAAGCCATGTTGTGGTCTCTTCCCTCCTCAGGGAGATCAGCGTCACAGAAACTTAAAGTGTTGCAAGCAGTGATGTTTGCAACTATACCATCAAACTGTTCTACAGTGACGTCATGATCGACATACGCCAGATCCAATACTTTCTGCAGAGCCTCCCTATGAGGTTCTGAATTCAGCAGCAAAGATAACACGAAGATCTTGGATGGCGTTTGTAGAAGCTGGTCTACAACGTTGTACTCACTCTTTTTGATGAGCCTCAGCATCTCATCACATTCTTCATTCACAATGCCACTCGGGCCAACAGAAGAATCAGGAGTCTTTTGTACAGAGGAGGGTTTGGCAGCAGGTGCCGGATTCTGAACATTAACAGCCGTCCCAAACGGACGCTCGGCAGAATCAGAAGCAACAGCCTTAGCCTGAGGCTTAGGCGCAGAAAATACACGACCACTCCGGGTCAACCCACTTACGTCAGCAATATTGGTGACGGAAGTTGAAGGCAACGACACTTCTCTCCCATCTTCAACAGCAACGGGGTTATATCTGAACGGCACAGCTCGGTCAGAAGAATAGGGCACTGGGCCTGCAGGCTTGATGACTAGTGAAGGAGAGACCTTCGGCTTGCTGCTATCATATCGGATAACAACAGGCTCGGGCAGCTTGAACACAGGAGATATAACATTCACTTCTGGTTCATCTTCATCAACGTTCCGATTCTGGAGAATCTCTATGGTACCTTCATCCAATAATTCTTGAAGCTCTCGTCGCACTTGGCGACACCCCAAACGGTTCACCGAACAGATGCGGCACTTGTCATGGTCATGCTCCATATGGCTGTATTGGCACAGCAGCCGATGCAATTCGACCAGTGACTGTCTAATATGGCTAACATATTTGACTTTATATTTCCCAGGGCACCCCTAGACCATATTCACAGCTTTCCCATGCGCGGGCAATGGGTTCTTTGTAACATTGGGGCCTGAGTCCTCAAAGCTCAGAATGCCACATCTCATCAAGTCTTGAACTTTGGTTTTCAACGGAAAACAGTTCTCAATGTTGTGACCAGGAGCACCTGAATGATATACACAGTGTTGGTCTGGCTTGTACCACCACTGAGGATTTGCAGGCATGGCAGGAGGATCCATGGGACTAACCAACTTCCTTTCCAACAAGGAAGGATACAACTCGGCATATGACATAGGAATCGGATCGAAGCTGATCTTCTTCCTATCATAACTCAAATTAGCCTGGTTGGTTGTACTGCCATGAGGCTGGTAAGCCTGTTGCTGTGGACGATGTTGTTGCTGATACTGAGGTTGTTGATGCTGATGCTGCTGAGGTTGCTGATACTGAGCACTGTCTCTGAATACAGGTGCTATATGAGCCACCTAGTGCTGATTACTTGCACGGCGTGCAGGCTTCCTCTGAACAGAGGGTCTTCTGGATTTGGCATGGGATTGCACAACATGTGCTTCCCCATCCTTCTTCTTAAACGCCCCATATCGTTTAAAAGAGCTTTCCTCTTTTGCCAAACGTCCTTCACGGACTCCTTCTTCCAATCGCATCCCCATGTTCACCATCTCGGTGAAATCAGAGGGAGCACTTGCTACCATCCACTCATAATAAAAAGAACTAAGAGTCTTCAGAAAGATCTTAGTCATCTCCTTCTCTTCCAGCGGAGGAGTGATCTGAGCAGCCAGCTCTCGCCACCTCTGGGCGTACTCCTTGAATGTCTCTTTGTCCTTCTGGGACATGGCCCTTAGCTGATCACGGTCAGGCGCCATATCAACATTGTATTTATACTGCTTGACGAAGGCTTCGCCAAGATCATTGAAGGATCGGATGTTTGCACTATCAAGGCTCATATACCAGCGAAGAGCCGCACCGGACAAACTATCCTGGAAATAATGGATCAGAAGCTGATCATTATCTGTTTGAGTAGACATCTTTCTGGCGTACATAACCAGATGAGCAAGAGGGCAGGTGTTCCCCTTATACTTTTCAAAGTCAGGCACTTTGAATTTGACCGGAATCTTCACACCGGGAACAAGGTAAAGCTCAGCAGCAGACTTGCCAAACAGATCCTTCCCTCTGAGAGTCTTCAACTCCTTTCTCAGCTCAAGGAATTGATCATTCATAGCCTCCATCTTCTCATTAACATCTGGGCCCTCAGACGGCTCAGAATGATAGATGGTGTCGTCTACCCGAGGAATGGTATGCACGACAGGAGGAGCAGCAGCAAGGACCGGGCTAGATGCCGGCATAGAAGCAAAAGTTGGAGCAGGAATATCTGGCATGAAACCCGGAGGCATTCCCCAAGGAAACCCGGCTGGCATAGCATGAGGCGCGAAATGAGCACTAGTAGTTGGCACAGTCGGGGCTGCAATCTCTGAAATAACTGTCCTCTGGACAGGAGTTGCAGGCGGTTGAGCAAGTTGATTCTGAGCAGCAAGGAGTTGCTCCATCAAAGCGCCAAGTCTGGCGACCTCTTCTTTCAATTCACGGTTCTCTTGTTCGAGCTGATCCATTACTCTGGCAGAATTGGCTCTTGTATAGTATCGGTGAGTCAACTTGTCTTCAAAATAAATGAAGAGCACAGAGTTAGGCCACAGACAAGAAGACCAAGAACAACTTGCTTATGCAAAATGATGCATGAAATGCTTGTGCATATGCTTTGTTTTTATTTTCAAGGAACCTTTAGGGCATTTATTTGCAAATTTTTGAATATTTAAGCATTTTAAGCATATGGAAAAATATCTCATCAAATATATTTCTGAACAAAGAAGTACATCATTTTTGATCATTACAAAGAGAAAAGGAAAATAGACATTTTATGGATCCCTAGAAGCTCGGGATGCTGGAAGACGAGATGCACAAAGCTTCTTGATCTCTCTCTCATAGGCTGCTTCTATATCCGCTTTCTCCTTAGCAAGCTGATCGTACTTCCTCTTCCATAATTTGGAAGACTGAGGAAGCAGAGAAGTCCAAGTATCATTGGGATCGTCGATCACCTGATGCTCGAGAAACTCAATCAGAGCGTCCTTCTCCTTCAGCTGATGAAGCAGCTCTTCTCTTTCACGGATCCAGGCACGTGAAAGGTCTTCTTCTCTCAACTCCTCTACATCTTGGGTGGGGAGGGTTGAAGGCCCAGCCACATCCATAGGTGTAGGTCTCGGATGATCGTACGGCATCAGATACACAACAACTCTCTGTCTGACCCAAGAAGTATAAGGCTCCAAAGCAATGCAATTCTTCGGACCTAGCTCATTCCTGGTCTTCTTGCAGATCTTGCGCCAAGCGCGGACAAATCTGGCTTTCAGGCCTTGGGGATCTTTACCCTCCTGAAAGAATACTCCTTCTAACAGAGTGTTATGAGGTTTATCCTTTAGGGGAACCCAAGCTGACGACGTGCTAGAATAGGGTTGTAGCTGATCCCACCACATGTACCAAGAAGAGGCACATTAGGGAATTCACCACAATAATCAATAATCTGCACAGTATCATACACGCGATCATACCAAGAGATATCGTCATTAGTGAGAGACATGAGTCTCTGAGACCACCGTAGACATCCCTTGTTCTCCTTGAAAGCAACAGTCTGCGGCAAGTGCGAAATAAACCACTTGTACAGCAGAGGCAGACAGCACACAATAACTCCTCCACCCTTTGCATTCCTCAGATGCAAAGAGACATAGGCATCACCCAACAGAGTCGGAACGGGATTAAGAACTGAAAAGATCCTAATGGCGTTCACATCCACAAATTTGTCGATGTTGGGGAACAATACTAAACCATAGATAAGCAGCACAAATAAAGCCTCAAAGGCATCCTCACTCCTGGCCTTCCCATAAACGGTAGCTTGAGCGATGAGGAACTCGGAAGGGAGACCCTGAATTCCACCTTTGGTAGTCAGATTAGCTTTAATCAAGGCTTCATCTATGTGCAACAAGTCTGCAATCTCTCGAGCAGTCGGAATACTCTCTAAGCCACTGAACGGCACCTGATCCAGAATCGGGATCCCAATAAGATGAGAATACTCCTCCAAGGTAGGCAGCAACTGGAAGTCCGGAAAAGAGAAGCAGTGATACAGAGGATCATAGAACTGCACCAGAGTACCCATCAATCCTTCGTCAACCTGAGTAGTCAGAAGAGGCAGAAGCTTCCTATAACGAGCTTTGAAACCCAAGGGATCTAATACATAGGATGTCAGATTCCTTAACTCTTTCACATCGGGCTGTCTAAAGCTGTACTTCTTTGTATGCCTTTTCGGTCTTTCCATGTCTGAAAATTTTGCAAATAAACCCTTTAAGTTCCTTGAAAATTTTCTGATTTTTTTCTTTTTGATGACATGAATGCAGATGAATGCATGAATACAACAATCACACTCAAGGATCAAGCAAGTCACAACAGACAAAGGTCATGGGAAAGCTCATTGTATCCCTAATATCAATTATCCATTTTGGTGGATTTACGTTTTCACCTTATCAACACCCAAGTTCCATTGATATTAACGGTACATGAACCGGCTCAATCATCCTTAATATCAACCATCCATTTTGGCGGATTATGGTTTACACCTTATCAACGCCCAAGTTCCATTGATATTAAGTATATTTGAACGACTCAACCATGAATCACGGGTTTGCTGAGAGTCACGAGCATGGAGTCTCGGTTAAGAACCACCCAAAGGGAGTGTACTAGGGTTTAAACCTGCCAAACATGTTCTACCAGAGGTTCCCATAATCATCGTCCCATCTTTCGGATATTATCGGAGGAACGAATACTCGTATTCCAAAAATATTCTCAAGAGAGACTCTTATGAGCGTAGTATCGCGTAACAATCGCATCAGATCTGACATCTGAACGACCTCCGCACTACGTCTTAAAAATAGGCCAAGATGGGTTTGGTAAACTACGGTCCTTGGCTTCTAAGGCACATGATTGAAAGAATAATGCCTAACCACAAATAACTTGTGTGACATTATTAATCCAACATGACCTCCACCAAGTGAATGGGCTCGCAAGTCAACTGGCTAAGGAATACTCCACACCAGTCAACAAGACTATGCCATTCTCCTATCCTAGAGTGCACTCGAGTTCGGGTATAGAACTCATCTCACAGAGATCACCAAAGCAAACAGCAATTGTATATCAAGCAATTCAAACATCACAATCAATACAGTTATCCCAAATTGTACAAAAATATGTCAAATAGCACATAAACAAATATCATACAACAAGGGTGAAAAGTAAGCAACACCACCAGGGAAGGTCTAATGTTCTTCCCCAGCAGAGTCGCCACTTTTCTGTAGCGGTGTATTCGTCGTTATATGATTTATTGATTAAATCATAAGCAAAGCATACAAAGAAATCGAGTCGCCACCGCACTTTTATTTATCCAAAGGATTGGCTAAAAAGCGAACAAAAGCCTAAGAAGTTTTACACGTAGAAAACTAATGAAAAGATCAGAGAATCTGGGTAAGGGGTAAATTACGCAATGGGAAGGTGTTAGGCACCCAAAACGTCCTAGGTACTCCTAGGGAGCCCTTTTCACACTTGTTGAATGAAAATGTTTATTCGTTTATGACATATTGTGCAAACATGATTGGGATGATGAGAAAAGAATATACAAGTTATTATTTTTGTGTTTGAACGGATGAACCCGTTGCCTACGTACCTTCCATGAAAGGTAAGGATCAAAACGTCGTAGTTCGGCTAAAAGATTTCCAAAAATTAGTGAGTTCATTTTAAAACACAAGCACTAAGGCCTTTCATTACCAATGGGAGAAAACTCAACCTGAATCAACAATCCACCATGCGAGGACGGCTTCAACATACTAGTGAGGGGTTAACCCTATAATAAGTATGGAAGGCTTACAATCAACTCACTAAGGATAAGGTAAGATTTACATCAACCACTATGGTAATTGAAACATATGGCTAATGTATGAAAGCATATCAACAATGGACAAAGCCACAAAACAATTGAATGGGTGTGGTTAACCAATTATGAGTATTTACAAAATAGGGTCAAAGTATGATTAAGATTCAATTCAGAAAGAAGTGTTATGAAATGGAGTTTGAAAAATCAAGGACTTAAGGTCCAGGTTTCTAATTTGAAAAGACATGAGAATGTTTGCACAACATGTATTTACAAGTTTTAAAAGTCAACAAGTGAAAAGGGATTTGAAACATAAAGGATGGATGAAGGGGTGTAAAACTTCCTAGAAGTTCACCTCTTGAAATCATATAGAAGATGATTCAAGTGTGTCCTTTGGAATGAGGCAACAAAGCAAGTAAGCAAAATAAAGGCAAGGTGATACCGGATGCCATCAATGGACTTATACCAATCTCACAAACAAAAACGGATATCGGATACCAATCAATGGATTTACACCAATCTCCTAAAACAAAACAATGATACCGGATGCCAATAAATGGACTTATACCAATCTCACAAACAAAGGCGGATACCGGTTACCAATCAATGGATTTACCCCAATCTCCTAAAACGAAACAATGATACCGGATGCCAATAAATGGACTTATTCCAATCTCACAAAGCAAAACAAAACATGGATATCAGATGCCACTCTATCTGGACTTATTCCAATCTCCACAGGATGATCATAGGAATACAAATGCCAACAACATGGACTTACAATTGCATCCTCACATACAACAAACAAATAGAAACACTAAGCAAAGTGGACTTAAGTGGCCAATGAAATGGTCTTATACTCAATCCCTTCCAAATCATAAGATCAATGGCCAAAGAATGGACTTATAGTTGATTTCCTTAATGGGCAAACTCAAACAAACCACAAAGATGTGAAATGATGATCATGTAATAATGAACAATTAATGATGATAAATGCACAAAGGTATGCAAACAAACATGTACGGGTGAAGCAATCAATCAAACAAAGTCATTTAGCACACACTATAACCAAGCAATTAGGCTCAAGCAAGGGTTAGACCTTAAAGTCAACTGGAATGGGGTAAATGGTGCTCTTAACCTTAACATTGAGAGTTAAGGTGAAGCAGATGAAAGGATATGAGGGGTGTGCCTCATTGCTCTTATCCCTGGTCAGGGAGAGCATTGAATATCAGAAGGTGTGGGAGTTCAGAAAGTTGGAACTCTCTCCACAAGTTAAGGACTCTATAGATCTTGGGTTAAGATCCACAATGCTACAACATGTAATGTGAGCAAAGGGAAGACACACAGAATAGTAGGAGATGGACTACACATCTCTTCTATCTACCAATTGCCTTATCAAAAGGACTTTTCCTGCTTGGGGACAAAGATAAACAATCACAAACATTGCCTCTTAAGGAGGACTTCAGACAGGTGCCTGGCCAAGTAACGAGCCAGGTCTTCCAGACTACATGAAGAAGAGATGTTATACCTCAATGCTTAAGCTATCAAGCAAAGCAAAAGCAAGTTCATAATGGAACTATAGCAACTAAGGTACCTGAAACCAATCCAATTCAATCAGTACTCAAGTCACAAAAGTCAAACAGATAAACCAACAGTCAACAGACAATGTACAATCAAACAATCAATGCTACATTGTGCAAAGCACAAGTTCAACTCAAATGAGCCAAAGCATCCTACAAAACAAGTCAAAGTTAGTCCATAACAATCAAACAAACCAACTCAAGCCATGTGAATTAATCTCCTTAAAGCCATATGCTTCTTAACCTGAAAAACAAACTCAAACATGAGAAGCAAACCCTTAGGCCAAGGCCTAGGGTCAAATAAGGAGAAATGGACCAAAACAGAACATGAAAATTTACAAGAATCAAGATTAATCAAATAAGAACATCATCCAATTGGTCCCATATCAAAACTATGCACCAAATCCATTTCACAAACAAATCATGTCAAACTAGGCAAGTTGGAAACTCATAGAGGCAAACAGAATGAACCAATTCAAATCAAATCAAAAATGGCTCAATAAATTCCAAGAAAAATCATGCCTAAACAGAACATATCAAAGGATCAACACACCAAAAATCATGGCATTTGGACAAGTATAAGCAAGTCAATTAAAATCATCAAGTCATGGTAAGCAGAAACAAGCTCAAACAAGACCACAAATGGTGCATAAACTTAAGGCAACCATAAAACAGAAATGACATAAGATAAATGACTCCAACCAAATCCCAGACACACTTCAACATGTTAAGAATCAATGTACAAAATTTCAGGCTCATGTGATAAGGCATAAGAATTTCACAAATCATGGAAGTTGAACACTCAACAAAAGTCTAATTATGATTTAACCAGCAAAGAAAATATCAAACAAATTGGAAATGGATCTAAAAATTCTACAAAAATTCACAAACAATGCTAACATCCAGAAGGAGCATAATGCAAAAATTCAGATCATTTGGAAAATGAATGGCATGGTAAATAAAATCAGCAAGTTGGACAAGACATGGTGTGACACACATTGTCACACCTCCAATAATCACATCATAACTCAACATCCAGAAATGCAAAAATCACAAACTCTATACCAAAAGATCAGTCAAGATGTCTAGATTATGCATGTAAAATTTCAGCTCCATAGGACAAGCATCATGATTTCATAAAAGAAATGGCAAGCAATGTGCAAGAAATGACATGTAAACATAAACCCTAGACAATTATTTTTTTCAACTGTGCACAAATTTTGTAAAAATAACCAAAAACTAGAAGACATGATAAGGAATAAGGTGAAAAAAGTCTCATGTGATTTGGACAATTATTTTTAGAGTTATGATTTTTTGAATGGAAAGAAAAAAATAAAAAATCATGAATGAAGGCATATGAACATGTGAAGCATAAGTGAGAAAAATGCCAAAATGCCAATTGGAAAGTGTCTTGGACTGGACTCGAACACGCGAGCAATTCAAAAATCCAAGGCGCCAAGACCAAACGCGGTCGTTTTAGCCAATGCCCTAGGCGCATGCATGCATGCTGGACGCGTGAATCCGCAGGTAAGGCGTGCGAATCCGTAGGTAAAAACGTAGCTAGCGCTATGAAGGCTGCAAGTGAATCCGCAGGAAATCTCCAGCGGTCAAGAACACATGAAGATCTTCATGATCTTCATGCACGATTTTTCCAGAAAAAAATGGAACGTTCCAGAAACGTAAATTGCGCATTGCATCTTAAAGATCTAATATCCAGCATGAATAATCAACAACTAACACGTCCAAAAACACTAAATCAAACATGAATCGATCAAAATACAAATCATCCATTAAACTTCAAATCAACCGTTCTCTCTCATTTTAGCATGGAATCAAGTGATTTTTGGCTCAGAATCACCACACAAGCAAGCTCTACAAATATCACATGATGAATTTAAGAAAAGAGAGGATCGAATTCACACCTCTTGTAGAGCAGCTTTCGATTTCAAGTGCTCCAGGTCCTGGCAACGCTCCAATCGTATCCTAGCAACCTTGTATGAGTGAATGGAAGGATCTTTGATGCTTAATTGGCTTTGAATCCACAGATTTAAGATTTCACCATTGATGAACTCTTACTTGGAACAACTTCAATATGCATGGATTCACCTGGATCTAGCTCGAATTCTACTCAGTGATGATGCTGGATGGTGAACAGAGCAAGAACAATGCAAGTTGATTCAAGAATTGAGAGAAAAAAAATGAGAGAAAAGTGAGAGCAAAAATTCTAGATCTGAATTTGTGGATTGTGGTTACTGAATTTTTGTTATGATTAGAAATATATACCCTCTGCTAATCAATCTTGTTAATCCTAATTAGGCTAATGCAAAATGGATTAGATGAAATGAAGCTTTATGGAATTTGGCCAAAATGCCCTTCATGCATGCATGGCAATGAACAGTACCGAGTTTCCACTTGAAATGCACTTCAAAATCAGTTTGGATGCAAATGACATTGGTTGAAATTGAATGAAATGCATAAATTTCAAATTAGCACTTTCCCTCCAAAAACTCAAATTAATTCAATTGAAAAATGCCATTTTTTATGATGAGAATTTGTGAAATATGATGCATGATTATGATAGTAGGGATCAAGAGAAAATTGCTCAAAAAAGAATCACATGAATTGGCCTTTTGATGCAAAAGTTATGCCTTGTTGAAGTTCAAAATTCCTTTCCAATGATTTGATCATAACTTGCCAACCACAAATGAGAAATGGATGTTATTGGACTTTTTGGAAAGGTGAGAGTAAGATCTTCAACTTTCATGTTGGACAAAATTTGATTTGAAGCTTGCTTGATGATATAAAGTTGAGGAGAAGACCTTTCCATTTTTGGCAGTTTGAAATTACCGGTCACCTACTATTTTTGGAAACTTTTTGTCTGACCTCAAATCCTTCAATGTTGATCTTTGAAATGTCAAATGAGACTTGTATGGACATGAATGAGACCTTTCTAACCATCTCCCACCATCAAATCTCTGATTAAATGCACAGTTGACCACAGTTGACTTTGCTAGGGTTTTGGTTGACTGAACAATGCTTTGATGAATTTCAAGCCTCTACCACTTGAGATCTTGATTCAAAATGATGTCATGGTTCATATGAACTCTTGTGAATGATCATGGTGCCCAAATTCTTCAGAATGGCCACCATCTATGGCTCAATGACTTGCCTTTGACTGGCTTGGCCTAAGGGTTGCTTCATCTGCAAGTAACAAAGTTAGATGACAATATTTTTGTACTTTTGGATTAGTAAACAAATGAAAAGCAATGATATACAAATGCTAAACATGCTAGGTGATCAAGAACCACACTCAAAAGACAACCCACCCACAAGGAGGAAGGCAAGGTGCACAATGATCCTTGAGGCAATGATATGATATGATATGATATGATGAGGGATCTTAGGGACAAAATTGGGGTCTTACAGTTACATATCCTTTCTTCTTAGCCACGAAGTCAATAAAGAGTGATATGTCTCCTGACATGTGCCTTGAGCATCCACTGTCGAGAACCCATCTTCTCTCGGTGGTCTCGAGGCATTGTACCTATGGAAATGCAATTAACACGAGAAGGTACCCAATGGCTTATTGGGTCCTGAATAGTGAGTAACTAAATGGTTGCATTTGGGCAGCCATTGATAAATGCCTTTAGGAACTAAGAATCTCCTAAACCTGCATTTAGCAATGGAGTGGCCTTTCTTGCAACAATAAAGACAAGAGAAATTAACATTTTGATTGCCTTTGCTATCTTCATCCTTTATAACATATTTATATTTTTGATATGGATTAACCATACTTTTTCGAAAGTTTGATTTATCGATTGCAAAGGTAATCTTGGGCTCAAGAGCCTTGTCAAGTTTGGTCTTTAGGTTTCTTACTTCACCTTGCCAAATATAACAAGTATCACACCCATAGTTAATTATCGTATTTCTAAGGTCCTCACAACCTGCTTTTGTGCTTTCTACCATAGAAGCTTTGAGTGCCTCAAGTTTCCTTTCGGATTCTCGAATTTTTTGTTCCAAATGGATAAAAATTTGGTTATTTGAGGCAAGCCTTTTAAAGGCCTCTTTAGCTTCACAGTGTACAGTATCAAATGCAGCTTGTAATTCATGATGAGACATACTAGAGGATTTTTCATATTTAGCATGTCGTACCTGTTTCTTTTTGTTCTTTTGATGTGCAGAGAGGCATAGGTTTACAGCTTCATCTTCATCACTAGAACTTTCATCATCAGAGGAGTCGTTATCGCTTTCCCAAGCTATGTATGCTCTCCTTGGCTTTGATGATTTCTTGTGTGATTTGGATGATTCCTTTTCCTTTGTCTTCTTGTTCATCGGACAGTCCGGTTTGTAATGACCGGCTTCCTACAAGTGTAGCACGACCCTCTAGTCTTTTTACCTTTTGAGTCATCATTTTTAGAGTACCTCGATTGTTTCTGGAAGTTTACCAAGTTCTTCTCGGAATGTTGGATGCCGTTCTTTCTCACGTAACGATTGTAACGTTTAACGAACAACCCCATATCTTCGCTCTTGTCCTCTTCTTCTTCGTCGCTCGAGGAATAATCACTTTGCTCTTTTGCTTGAGACTTCGAGGAGGAAGTCTTAAGAGTTATAGATTTCTTTTCACTTACCTTCGTTTTTTCCTTCTTTTCTTTCTTTTCGTGTTGTTCTAGGATCAAGAGGACTTGTTCGTGCTCTTGTAGTTTGCCAAATAATGTTGTCAAGTCTAATATGGTAAGATCATTTGCTTCTTTGATGACGGTCACTTTCGGCTGTCATTCCCTATTAAGACATCTCAAGATCTTATTAGTAGCAACATCATTGGAAACCGACCTACCTAATGAATGTAATCGATTGATGAGATGAGTAAATCTCTTTTGCATGTCAGTAATGGTTTCCCCTTGCTCCATGAAAAAGAGATCAAACTCTTGTGTTAGTGTGTTGATTCTTGCCAACTTAACATCGTTCGTCCCCTCATGGGCGATTTGTAGTGAATCCCACATGGCCTTAGCAGTAGGACAATGGGATACACGATAGTATTCATCTACACCTAATGAGGAGATTAGGATATTTTTGGCTTTCCAATCATAATTGTATTTTCTTTCATCATCATCGGTCCATTGTGCTTCGGGCTTTGGCACTAATTCATTATTCTCATTGGTCATGGTTATTTCAATTGGACCATTGAGAATAACGTTCCATATTCTTCTATCTATGGAATTTATGTGCACCCGCATACAGTCTTTCCAATAACTATAATTTTCACCATTAAAAACGGGAGCTCTATTATAAGCCCCTTTAGGTTCAATAGCCATTTTCTATCAAAGTTATATTTTGAAGCACGGAGTGAACCAGTGCTCCTGATACCACTTGTTAGACTATGGCACGGATCTAGAAGGGGGGGGGGGGGTTGAATAGATCCCAATTAAAAATTGAGTCGGCGCTACCAATTAAAAATTGGTTTTGAAAATTTGGTTTAAGTGCGGAAGCGGCCGAGGAAAATATAGTCTAAAACGAACGGTTATTGGAAAACCGGATATGCGTATAGCATATGGATTAGTGATAATGTAGAATAAGAATCACTACACTAGTCACACTATCAATGATTTATTTCACTTGCTAGGATTCCTAGTTCCAATGATTCAAAGAGCAAACCAAACTAGATACACAACTAAGATAATTTTGGTTTAGGCAAATTATCAAACACTTGGTGTGCAAAAACACTCCAAGTGATATTTATGTTGAGTAAGTGATTCCAATTAGTCTAGTACAATATCTTATTGTACTTTGGATTCAAAAACAGAGTTTTAACTTCTTACTCAATTAATATAAAGGTTTGATAAAAGTTGTAAGACCCCAATTTTTGCCCTAAGATCCCTCATGGCCTCATGGCTCATATCATATCATATCATAGCCTTAAGGATCATTGCATACCCTAGCTGCCCTCCTAGTGGGTGGGTTATCTTGTGAGTGTGGTTCTTGATCACCAAGCATGTATTGCAGTTGTATATCATTGCTTTTCATATGTTATCTAACAAAAAGTACAAAAATATTGTCATCTAACCTTGTTTCTTGCAGCTGAAGCAATCACCAGTCAAACAGTCAAAATCAACCATTGAGCTAGATGGTGACCATTCTTGAAGAATTTGGGCACCATGATCATTCATCAAGAGTTCATATAAGTTGTGACATCATTTGGCATCAATATCTCAAGAGAAAAAGGCTTGAAATTCATCAGAACATGGCTCAGTCAACCAAAACCCTAGAAAAGTCAACTATGGTCAACTGTGCATTTAATCAGGATTTGGAAGGTGTGAGATGGTTGGAAAAGTCTCATTCATGTCCATAGGAGCCTCATTTGGCATTTCAAAGATCATCATTGAAGAATTTGAAGTCAGACAAAAAGTTTCCCAAAATGGAAATGACCTGTAATTCTCACCTGCCAAAAATGGAAAGTATTGCTCCTCAAAATTACTTCATCAACCAAGCTTCAAATCAAAATTTGTCCAACATTAAAGTTGAAGATATTGTTCTTGCCTTTCCAAAAAGTCCAAGAACACTCAATTCCCATGTGTGGTTGGCAAGATATGGCCCAATCATTTTCAGAAAATGCCTAAATTCAAAGTGGCGTAACTTTCACATGGAATGGCCAAAATGGATGGTTCTTCTTTGAGCAAACCACATTCAACATGTACTTTCATAATCCATCATCACATTTTGCCAAAAGCCTTCACATAAAAAGGTCATTTTTCAAGTGTACTAATTAAAAACCAAGGGCAAAATGGTCCAACTTTCAAAGTACAAGGAATTTTGACATGGGACCAATTCCAACAGCTTCCAAATGAGATTTATGATTTGCTTGAAGTGGAAAACACTGTTCCATTGGTCAAAACCATCCAAGGGTAAATTGGCCAAATTACAAAAGAAGCTCATTTTCACTAATTACCAAATTTTGCCTAATCATGATTAAAGCTTGGATTAACATGAAGTATATAAGCTTAATTCTAACAGAAACTCAGGAGGATAATCACTTTTTCAGATCCAATCACAAAAACTCACAAATTCTCTCAAATTTTCACATCTTTTCACATTTCACTTTTGCTTCAATTCATCAAGATCTCACCAATTTTTTCGCAAATTCTTTGTAGATTCTTCATGTGCAGGTGATTCTAAGGTTCTGTTTGGAGCATTTGAAGCAAGAATCGTGACCAATTCCAACTGTTGCAAAGCTCACCCTCACATGGCAGTTGGTGAATCTCATTGATCCAAGCCTCGTTGAGCTGAATTTTCATCATCAATCATCTTCTTGAGCATCATACCATATCTGTTTTCATAAATTGGAGCAAGAAACGCACGGATTCACGAGCTGCACGTCAATAAGGTTGGAAATCAAACTCGTTAATTCATGCAATTGTTATGCGGTTTAGGTAGAGCACACGACATAGAACAAACTGCAATTTGAATCGTGTTAAAACGTTGAGTATCCGTGGATAAATCTTGAATTGAAGTTCGCATGATAAAACTAGTTTTGATTAGATCTTTGTGTATGTTAATTTCTGGACAAAATTGATTGCATATCCACAATCCTCGCGGAGAGACGGAGAGAACCATATGTGGCACGCGCATTTTCGTTAAGATTTGTTCGTGTCCATCAAGAACATGATGAGCAAGGTTGAACGCGTAAATTCTGGAAAACGCAGGCGCTGGATCCGTGCTTCGCATGGCTTCAGTTTGAATCTTGTTTCCCTCCAGACCGGGCCAATCGCGTGCCGCCACGCAGTTTAATTAAATTGTGCGTTTTGGCCCTGGCTTCAATTATTACAAGTTTGCCACTGCGTGTTATTTAAATCCATTTAAACTTAAATGTTTATTTCACAATTTAATCAAACTTCCAAAAATCATATTAAATTTATTTTTAATCCAAATTAGGTGGGAATTTTTTTTGTTAGATTCCAAATTTCCTCTAGTTTTTTTTAGGCATAGTAACTCAAGTTGTGCCTGGTGATTTTTTGGACTTGTCTAATGATCTTTGACATGTGTGCATTATATGTATGTTTCACCATTTTTATCATAAAATAACCATACATTATCCAAATTGAATGAAATTTCATATGATGATTCTTGACTCATGCCTGGATATTTTGGTATATAATTTGTAATTTTTTGATCTCTGGATTGATAGATATGATTTATTCAATTTGAGTGTGACAATATGTGTCACACTATGCTATGCTGAGTTCATGATTTATTTTTCCATGCTTGCACTAGGCCTATGGCTCTGATTTTTTGCATGAGATATCTTGTATATGTTAGGTTTCACCATGATTTTTTGTGGATTTAACTGATCCATTTTCTAATTGATTTGGATTTTTGATTGCTGTTTAGCATTTTTGGATTGCTTCTTGAGTGACAAATTTACATGTCTTGTTAAATACTCATCCCTTATCCTATGAATGTGAAAATTGGTGTAGTGTTTCTTAACATGTTAAACTCCATTTGGCTTTGGTCCCACTCATTTCTAATTTGATCTCACTGTTTTACAATTGATTGAAGTTGACACTTGTTTTGTGACCTAGTTTAGGTTGATTTTTGCATGCCATGACATGTTGAATTTAATTTCCCTACTTCCACTAGTCCAAATGGCATGAAAATTGACATGTAGCTCATTGAATATGTTCTGTTTAGGATAGAATTTTTGTGGAATTTATTGAGCTGTTTTGATATTTGTTTGGTTGTGATCATGCTGTTGACTCATATGTGGTTCACATTTGACTACTTTGACTTAGATTGTGCATAAAATGAAATTAGTGCATAGTTTTGATGTGAGGCCAATTAGGTTCTCTTTTTAATTGATAAACCTTGGTTTTGGTTATGTTTCACTTGCTGTTTTACATTTTTTCCCTCCTTTGGACCCTAGGCTTGTCCTAGTGGTCTTATTACTCATGTTTGAGTTTGACTTTGACTTTTCAGGTTAAGAAGCAAAGTGCTTAAAAGGAATTAATGCAAGTTGAATTGTTTCAGTTGACTATTGTGAACTAACTTATTTGTTTTGTAGGGAGCTTGGTTCACTTGAGCTTTGTGCTATGCACATTGCATTGTTTGATTATGTTGTTTGTTGATTCTTATGTTGGTTGTTTTGAGTTAATGATTGGGATGCTGATTATATTTGATTGATTTCAGGTACCCATAGTTGCTCAGTTCTCTTAAGAACTTGCATTGCTTTGCTTGTATAGCATTTGCATTGAGGTAGACTCTCTTGTCTCCATGTAGTCTGGAAGACCTGGCTTGTTATTTAGCCAGGCAACTGTCTGAAGTCCTCCTTAAGAGGCAATGATTGTGATTGTTTATGTTTGTCCTAAGCAGGAAAAGTCCTCATTTGAGGCAATTGGTGGATATAAGAGATATGTAGCCTATCTCCCACTATTCTGTGTGTCTTCTCCTTGCTCCCATGACATGGTTGTAGCATTGAGATCCAAACCCAAGATCTATCGAGTCTAATTTGTGGAGAGAGTTCCATCTTTCTGAACTCCCACACCTTCTGATATTCAATACTCTCTCTGACCAGAGATAAGAGTGATGAGGCACACCCCTCATATCCTTTCATCTGCTTCACCTTAGCCCCTCAATGGCAAGGTTAAAAGCGCCATTCACCTATTCCAGTGGACTTTTTTAAGTCAAACCCTTTGATTGAGCCTCCTTGTTTGGTTATAGTGGATGCTAAATGACTTTGTTTGCTTGATTGACTGTTGCATTTGTACATGCTTACTTGCCATTGTGCATTCATCATTATTGATTGTTAATTCTTGTATGATCGTTATTGCATATCCTTGTGATCTATGTTTGTTTGCCCATTGAGGACAATTGTAAGTCCATGTTGATTGGCTTTTGTTCCCATGATATGGAAGGATAGAGTGTAAGACCTCATTGGTCACTCATATCTTCTTTGCTTTTGTTTGTTGTATGAGAGGATGCGATTGTAAGTCCCTGTGATGTGGCATTTGTATTCCTATGACCATACTTTGGAGGTTGGTTTAAGTCCAGATAGATTGGCATCCGACTTCCAAGTTTTGTTTTACTCTAGGAGGTTGGTGTAAGCCCAGTTATTGGTATCCGACATCCGCTTTTGCTTTTGTGAGATTGGTATAAGACCATTGATGGCATCCGGTATCATTGTTTTGTTTTAGGAGATTGGTGTAAACCCATTTATTGGTATCCGACATCCGCTTTTTGCTTTTGTGAGATTGGTATAAGACCATTGATGGCATCCGGTATCACCTTGCGTTATTTTTACTTGCTTTGTTGCCTCATTCCTAAGGACACACTTGAATCATCTTCTATATGATTTCAAGAGGTGAACCTTTATAAGAAGTTTTACATTCCATCATCCATACCATCTTTGTCCTAAACTTTTTCACACTTTGTTTTCAAAAACTTTGACTTGTTGTGCAAACATTCTCACATTCTTTTCAAATTAGAAACCTGGACCCTAAGTCCTTGACTTTTCAAGCTCCATTTCATAATACTCCTTTGAATCAATCTTAATCATACCTTGACCATACTTTGTGAATAATCATAATCAATTAACTCCACCCATGCAAATGTTTTGGCTTTGTCCATTGTTAATATGTTTTCATACATTAGCCGTAGGTTTTAATTACCATAGTGGTTGATGTAATTCTTACCTTATCCTTAGTGAGTTGATTGTAAGCCTTCCATACTTATTATAGGGTTAACCCCTCACTAGTATGTTGAAGCCGTCCTCGCATGGTGGATTGTTGATGTTGGTTGAGTTTTCTCCCATTGGTAATGAAAAGCCTTAGTGCTCTTGTGTTTTAAAAATGAACTCACTAATTTTTGGAAATCTTTTAGCCGAACTACGGCGTTTTGATCCTTACCTTTGATGGAAGGTACGTAGGCAACGGGTTCATCCGTTCGAACACAAAAATAATTAACTTGTACATTCTTTTCTCATCATCCCATTCATGTTTGCACAATATGTCAAAATAAATAAACATTTATTATACAACAAGTGTGAAAAGGGCTCCCTAGGAGTACCTAGGACGTGATGGGTGCCTAACACCTTCCCATTGCGTAATTTACCCCTTACCCAGATTCTCTGATCTTTTTCATTAGTTTTCTACGTGTAAAACTTCTTAGGTTTTTGTTCGCTTTTTAACCAGTCCTTAGGATAAATAAAAGTGCGGTGGCGACTCGATTCATTGTATGCTTTGCTTATGGTTTAATCAATAAATCATATAGCGACGAATACACCGCTACAGAAAAGTGGCGACTCTGCTGGGGACAACATTAGACCTTCCCTGGTGGTATTGCCTACTTTTCACCCTTGCTGTACGATATATTGTTTATGTGTTATTTGACATATTTTTGTACAATTTGGGATAACTGTATTGATTGTAATGTTTGAATTGCTTGATATACAATTGCTGTTTGCTTTGGTGATCTCTGTGAGATGAGTTCTATACCCGAACTCGAGTGCACTCTAGGATAGGATAATGGCGTAGTCTTGTTGACTGGTGTGGAGTATTCCTTAGCCAGTTGACTTGCGAGTCCATTCACTTGGTGGAGGTCATGTTGGATTGATAATGTCACACAAGTTATTTGTGGTTAGGCATTATTCGTTCAATCATGTGCCTTAGAAGCCAAGGACCTTAGTTTACCAAACCCATCTTGGCCTATTTTTAGGACGTAGTGCGGAGGTCGTTCAGATGTAAGATCTGATGCGATTGTTACGCGATACTGCACTCATAAGAGTCTCTCTTGAGAATATTCTTGGAATACGAGTATTCGTTCCTCCGATAATATCCGAGAGATGGGACGATGATTATGGGAACCTCTGGTAGAACATGTCTGGCAGGTTTAAACCCTAGTACACTCCCTTTGGGTGGTTCTTAACCAAGACTCCATGCTCGTGACTCTCAGCAAACCCGTGATTCGTGGTTGAGTCGTGCAAACATCGTTAATATCAATGGAACTTGGGTATTGATAAGGTGCAAAACCTAAATCTACCAAAATGGATGATTGATATTAAGGATGTTAGAGCCGGTTCATGTACCGTTAATATCAATGGAACTTGGGTGTTGATAAGGTGAAAACCATAATCCACCAAAATGGATGATTGATATTAGGGGATACAATGAGCTTTCCCACGACCTTTGTTTGGTGTGACTTGCTTGATCCTTGAGTGTGATTGTTGCATTCATATATTCACGCATTCATCTGCATCCATATCATCAGATAAAAAGAAAATTTTCAAGGAACTCAGAGGAGTTTATTTGCAAAAATTTCAAACATGGAAAAAACCGGGAATTTTTTTTCACCTGATGTATCTTATGAGATATTCTCATATACGATCAAAATGCTTAAATATTTCAAAGTTTGCAAATAAAACCCTTGAGTTTCTTTGAAGTAAAAACAAGCATGTGCACAAACACTTCATGCATCATTTGCATAAGCGGGTTTTGTTCCGGTCTCCCGTCCTGTGGTCTGACCCTGCGATCTTCATTTATTTTGAAGACGCACTTCGCCGGTACTATACCAGAGCCATCTCTGCCAGATTGATGGATCATCTCGGGCAAGAGAATTGTGAACTCAGAGAGGTATTTGCCGGACTAAGTGTTGTTGATGGATTTATTCCTGGTTAACCGATCCCGGGCTGGCATTGGCTACTGTTCTGGGGCATTTAATGAGCAAGGGTTGTTCACGAGTGGAGGATTCATCCATGATGATCAACCTGAAGAAGAAGCTGCCGCTATCTTGGGAAGAGGACGCAGAAGATTTGAACAATTTCGTCATTCCTGGTGGTGTCTGCCACAATTAGGTCGCTGTAGATGTTCCTACGGTCATTCATAAGTCAACGTGATTTGTTCACTTTGTTCAAAACCCTTCTCCCATGCCAAAAGGAGAAGTGATGACATTGTTGGCAACATTTAACACAATGATGTTTCATTCAATTAATGCATTGTTAAACATTTGTTTTTCCATTTGTTTTCACTTTTTGCTTTTTGCATGAAATCAGTGATCACAAAAAACCCTGAAAAACAAAAACAGCTTCTTCATCTGCACAAGTGATTTGCTTGTTTAAATTCAAAAGCTTTTCATTATCCAGAATCATTATGCAGGGATTTCTAAACCCATTGAACATAATGATCCAACGCCATCTCCCAATCTTGAATTCTTTGTATTCGAAGCCGAGGTAGATGATGTTGAAGGGGATTCCTGATGAGATTACCCGCCTTCTTGAGCACTAAAGGAGCTCATTCAGCTGTATCATAAGAATTAGCAAGACAGTCAAACTGGGGCATTGCAAATGCAATCAAAAAAAAAAAAAAAAAAGAGGGTGAAAAAGATGAAAAAATCAAAAGTCAGGAAAATTTTTCAAAATTTTTTCAAAAGAAAAAAGAAAAATTATACCCTCAAGTCCCAAGTGACTGATGCTGAATGGATTCAGAGTCGTTATGACCAGTTGAATTTGATTGAAGAGAAGCGATTGACTGCCATGTGTCATGGACAGTTATATCAGCAGAGAATGAAGAAAGCATTCAATAAGAAGGTCAAACCTCGTGTGTTCCGAGAAGGTGACCTCGTGCTCAAGAAAGTTTTGTCTTTCGTGCCCGATTCCAGGGGCAAGTGGACTCCAAACTATGAGGGTCCATATGTTGTTAAGAGAGCCTTTTCAGGCGGTGCTTTGATGCTTACAACAATGGATGGGGAGGATTTCACTCGTCCTGTGAATTCAGATGCAGTTAAGAAATACTTTGCCTAGAAAAAAAAAAGAAGTATATGCAAATGAAAAAACAGAATAGCTCGCTAAGTTGAAAACCCGAAAGGGCGGCTTAGGCAAAAATGAGCGTCTCGGTGGAGAACCCGCAAGGGTAATCCAGGCAAAAATTAGAGACTTGAAAAAATGAGTATATTTGCATCCCGCTAGATTGAGTACCTCACCCTGGGGCAATCTAGGCAAAAATTAGGGATTTGGCAAGTAACTGCATCCTGACAAGACTTTCTGTTCCACAGCCGTCTTTTCGTCAGAGGTTCTCGATTCGTCGTCAACTGAAGCTTCGCATACATCGAGATTCAAATTGGTAGAGAAAGGATCATTATGTTCAATGTAGCCCTCTTCCAATATATATCACTGATTTCAAATTTGTACAGATCTATGGAGTCTTGCCATTTGCAGGCTACCATTCCATCAAATAAATTTGAGCTTTTATCCAATTATTTGCACTCTTATTTGTTTCGATTCAACAAAGGTTTTGCATGTTTTAATTGATAAAATGTCATTGTTTTAAACAAATAAATTTTTCAAAATTGTTGTTTTAAACAAAGTGAATATTCACAATGACAAAAGGATACTCAGGAATTTCTCAGTGCTCTCCCGAGGGTGGTATGATTCCCAACAGGTAAGACATGTGTTCATATGCCTGGAATTCGATTGTGTCCTCTTTCTCCCGCTTTGCTGTTGGGGTTGTTCCCCAAGTAGAGATGTTGTTGAAGACTCAGCTTCTTCTCCGGCAGTAATCTCCCCAGCATGGTTTTTTCCTCCCTGTGGTAGATTCATTGGTTGATGGGTGATATCCCGATACTTTACTGCTTTCCTCAGCATTGTCGCAAGCAGAGCTGTTGGTGGGGTTGTTCCCCAGTATAGTCGCAAGCAGAGATGTTATTGAAGATTTCGCGTTCTTCTCCAACAGTAGTCTCTCCCCAGTGCAGTTGCCAGCGGAGTTGTTGTGTATCTCCTCAGCATGGTTGTTTTCCATTTTCCCAGCTTAGTCTGCAGAATGGTTGTTGTGGCAGTTTCGGCCTATTGAAAGCTATCTCAATCCCCAGTAAGGTCGGTTGGTGGCTCTAGCATCCCAAGATTGGATTGGTTTCTTGATTGCTTTTGATCCTCAGTAGAGTGGCTATTTGCAGAATCTACTTGTGTGATCCGTCAGATGTATGTTCTCCCCGAGTAGAGTGGCTTGTTGCAGAATCTACTTATGTGGTGCTTTCTCCCTCAGTGGGTTATTCCCCAAGAGAGTAGCTGACAGCTTTCCCAGTAGAGTTGCTTGTGCAGTTAGATTCTACTTGGATGTTTCTCCTGCAGTGGGTTGTTCCCCGAAATTGTTTGGAGTTGCTTTTGCAGCAGTTCTTGGTTGAACTATGAATTCTTGTTTCTCAGTTGATGTTGAGATCCCCTGCAGATATCCTCAGGATTCTCCTGATTCCCCTACAGATTGGTCTTGGTGGCAGTTTTGCCTGTTGTGACTTTCTGTACCCTGTCTGGGTTGTTTTGCTGATTCTCTTGCCTCTGCTTCCCCAGCAGTGCCCGCAGATCCTTGCTTTACAGCATGCGGATCTCTAGCAGATTGGCTTTCCAGTTGGTTTTTCCCCTGGAAGTATAGTACCGGGCATTTGATTCCTGGACCCTGTTGTGTTAGATATGTCTGTTTTGTCAGCATTCATCAAACATAAATCACGCATATTCATGCATATTCGTAAAACATTCAGATATACATATTGCATTTTTGCCATATATCTTTTGTTTATTGTTGTTCTCCTGCTATGGGTTTCATAGATCTCTTTATAGATCTTCCCAAGCAGATATCGGGTGGTTAAATCTCTCCATATAGAGTCAGCCCATAAGCAGAAAGTGCCTGTCTTTCCTTCTGCAGTTCCCCACTGAGATATACCCTCGTGGATGACGGTTTCTTCCGTTTCCTCCCAACACATATATTGGGATGGATTTTCCTATTGAGTTATATCCTCATAGGACGTGTTTTGATTCAGTCCGTCTTTTCGGATCAATCCCGAATTGGCGTTTTGTCAGCTGTTTCTTGCGTTTCCCTGTGGAAGAAATGAATGATTTGCCCAGTAATCGGCATAATTTCATTTATCCCCAGTGGAATTTTGTTGGGCCTCTACCCAGTAACCGGTAGTTGTAAGTCCTATGTTCCTTGCTTCTTTGGTGGGATTTGTGGTTATATACCTTTTATTCCTCAAGCAAGAGTTGTTGGTCTTCTACCCAGTAGTCGGTAGTTGTAAATCCTATTTTGCCTGCTCTCCAGCAGTTTGTGGTTTGTTATAAACACTATTTTGTTTCCCGTGCGGATTTGTGATTCGTTCCATCCCCACGTGGAGTTGTTGGTTTTCTATCCAATATTCGGTAGATGTAAACCCTAATTTGCGGTTATTTCCACCAGAGTATGGCTACTACCCCGTATTCGGTAGTCGTAAGTCCTATCTTTGATCCCCTAGCAGAGGTAACCTTTGTGGTTCGTTCTGATTGATGGTGGATTTTCTGTTGTTGTGGTTTTTATCCCCAACAAAGTGCGTTTCCCTGTGGTGATTTTTATCCCCAGTGGAGTTTGTGGTCTTCTACCCCGTATTCGGTAGTTATAAATCCCATGTTGTGATTTTTGTCTCCCCATCGGAGTTTGTACCTTATGGTATGAGTGGATAATTGCCGGTTGCTTGCAATTTTATCCCGGCCGAGTCTGTGGTTTCTACCCAGTAGTCGGTAGTGTTAAACTCTTGTTTCCTCAGCCAGATTTTTGGTATTCTACCCCGTATTCGGTAGTTATAAACCCTAATTTCTCCCCTTTGCAGAGTTAACCTTGTTGTTCATCCTGACCGATGATGGTTACTCTTTGTGGTTATCTTCATTCAATATTTGATGTTGATATTCCTCCCTTCGCTTGTGGGTAATTGCCGTATGCTAGCAATTTATCCCCAGCAAGTTGTCTTCTGGATCATTGCCGTATGCTCGCAATGTTATCCCTTTTGAAGTTGCCAGTGGGTCTTTTCACCGTTTGCTAGTGATTTGTTCCCCAGATCATTGATTGTTTGTCAATGTATCCCCAGACAGTCCCTGTGGATAATTGCCGGATGCTTGCAATTCATTCCCAGCGGATCGCCTTTCATTTACCCGTTTGCTCGGTGATGATTGTTGCTCCCTTTGATTGGTCATCATTTTATACCTAGTTTTGGTATCCCGATGCCTTTCTTTTTGGTCGATTTATCCTTTGTTAACCCTTATACCGGTTGTGGATAATCTTCCATGTGAGTGTGTTATCCACGTTCTGACGGTAATGGATAATATATCTCATGCACTCTTCAGTCGAAGCCTTTTTGTGTTTCCCTAGTCGAGTAAAATTCGTTATTTCCCTTTGCGGAGTCGAATATTTCTTTGTTGTTTGGATAATTGCCGGATGCTTGCAATTTATCCCTTTGAGTTGTCTTTCGTTTACCCGGATGCTTGGTATCGATCGTCTCTCTCCTTTGGTTAGTCACCTATCATATACTTCGGTATCTCTGGTGCCTTTTCCCCTCGAGTGTATTATTCACGGTCTGCCGGTAATGAATGATATATCTCTTTCACTCTTTGGTCGGAATCCTTTGTTGATCTTCCCCAGTAGAGTAAGATTCGTATTCTTTGTAGAATCGAATGTCCATCCTTTAACCAGTTTGTGTTTTGGATGATGCGTGTTTTGGCATATATACCAATCCACGTTTTCGGTAGATCACCTATTATATACGTCAGTATCCCTGGTGTTTCTTACCATGCGAGTTTATTATCTACGTTCTGACGGTAATAGATAATATGTCTCATGCGAGTATTCTATCCACGTTCTGACGGTAATGGATATTATACCTCATGCACTCTTTGGGTTTGTGTCCCCAGTTGAGTAAGATTCGTTTTCCCGTTGCGGATTCGAACGTCCATCCTGTAAGTCGATTTGCTTTTTCAAGCCCTCCCTTCGGATGTTGAGTGTTTTGGCATATATACCAATTCACGTCTTTGATTAGTCACCTATTATATACTTCGGTATCTCTGGTGTCTTTTCCTTTCCGAGTATATTATTCACGGTCTGCCGGTAATGAATAATATGTCTCATGCGCTCTTGGATTAATCTTTTGATTGTTTTCTTCGCAGAGTAAGATTCATATTCCTTGTGGAATTGAATATCCATCCTATAAACAAGTCTGCTTTTCCTAGCTTTCTTCAGGATGATGAGTGTCTTGGCATATATACCAATTCACGTTTTGGTCGGTCACCTATTATATACTTCGGTATCCCTGGCGTTCCTTCCTTTCTGCTCCCTATTATGACCTTGGTCCCCTGTGGAGTCAGATTTTCCTGAGTTTATGTACCTTTTCAGGTCTTTCTCAGATGTTTGGATTGATTGATATCTCTCACCCTTATACCGGTCTTAGATATTCATTCTTCCTGAGTTTGTTGCCCTTATACCGGTGACATCTCATCCTTGGCTTCCCCTGGAGAATCTTTTTCTAGATTTCCCCCAGCGGAGTTGTTGCTATTTGTGTTGCTGTATTGGCGTTACCCCCAGTACGTGTATTTTGTGAGTCAGCTCGAGTCTTTCCAATGGGAGTGTTTCCCTTTGGAATTTCTTCTTACCCCCAGTTTGAGTCCTTTACTTCCTAGTGAGGTCTCCAGTCTGATTTCTGTTATCCCTAATCAGAGTCGTGTCTTGCGCACGTTATGTCAACTTTGTTTTCCCCTAATCAAAGTCGTGGCCTGCTCACGCATTCTTTTCTTTGATTATCCCCAATAAGAGTCTTGTTAGAGTCTCTGTTCCTGGTGAGTGTATTACTCCGATGGATCGTCTTTTCTTCTGTGTGAACCATTATCCCCACAGAGTTTGTGTCTTTTACACGCATACATTTGCATCATGAGGTCTCTTAGGGACCAAAATTCGTCTCATTACTGTTATTTAAGCCCATTCTACCGCGTCGAGATGAAGATTTCTAAACTTCACTTCTCCGGCTAGAATGACCTTAAATAGGGGCATCTGTAAGACCCTAATTTTTGCCCTAAGATCCCTCATGGCCTCATGGCTCATATCATATCATATCATAGCCTCAAGGATCATTGCATACCCTAGCTGCCCTCCTAGTGGGTGGGTTATCTTGTGAGTGTGGTTCTTGATCACCAAGCATGTATTGCAGTTGTATATCATTGCTTTTCATATGTTATCTAACAAAAAGTACAAAAATATTGTCATCTAACCTTGTTTCTTGCAGCTGAAGCAATCACCAGTCAAACAGTCAAAATCAGCCATTGAGCTAGATGGTGACCATTCTTGAAGAATTTGGGCACCATGATCATTCATCAAGAGTTCATATAAGTTGTGACATCATTTGGCATCAATATCTCAAGAGAAAAAGGCTTGAAATTCATCAGAACATGGCTCAGTCAACCAAAACCCTAGAAAAGTCAACTGTGGTCAACTGTGCATTTAATCAGGATTTGGAAGGTGTGAGATGGTTGGAAAAGTCTCATTCATGTCCATAGGAGCCTCATTTGGCATTTCAAAGATCATCATTGAAGAATTTGAAGTCAGACAAAAAGTTTCCCAAAATGGAAATGACCTGTAATTCTCACCTGCCAAAAATGGAAAGTATTGCTCCTCAAAATTACTTCATCAACCAAGCTTCAAATCAAAATTTGTCCAACATTAAAGTTGAAGATCTTGTTCTTGCCTTTCCAAAAAGTCCAAGAACACTCAATTCCCATGTGTGGTTGGCAAGATATGGCCCAATCATTTTCAGAAAATGCCTAAATTCAAAGTGGCGTAACTTTCACATGGAATGGCCAAATTGGATGGTTCTTCTTTGAGCAAACCACATTCAACATGTACTTTCATAATCCATCATCACATTTTGCCAAAAGCCTTCACATAAAAAGGTCATTTTTCAAGTGTACTAATTAAAAACCAAGGGCAAAATGGTCCAACTTTCAAAGTACAAGGAATTTTGACATGGGACCAATTCCAACAGCTTCCAAATGAGATTTATGATTTGCTTGAAGTGGAAAAACACTGTTCCATTGGTCAAAACCATCCAAGGGTAAATTGGCCAAATTACAAAAGAATCTCATTTTCACTAATTACCAAATTTTGCCTAATCATGATTAAAGCTTGGATTAACATGAAGTATATAAGCTTAATTCTAACAGAAACTCAGGAGGATAATCACTTTTTCAGATCCAATCACAAAAACTCACAAATTCTCTCAAATTTTCACATCTTTTCACATTTCACTTTTGCTTCAATTCATCAAGATCTCACCAATTTTTTCGCAAATTCTTTGTAGATTCTTCATGTGCAGGTGATTCTAAGGTTCTGTTTGGAGCATTTGAAGCAAGAATCATGACCAATTCCAACTGTTGCAAAGCTCACCCTCACATGGCAGTTGGTGAATCTCATTGATCCAAGCCTCGTTGAGCTGAATTTTTATCATCAATCATCTTCTTGAGCATCATACCACATCTGTTTTCATAAATTGGAGCAAGAAACGCACGGATTCATGAGCTGCACGTCAATAAGGTTGGAAATCAAACTCGTTAATTCATGCAATTGTTATGCGGTTTAGGTAGAGCACACGACATAGAACAAACTGCAATTTGAATCGTGTTAAAACGTTGAGTATCCGTGGATAAATCTTGAATTGAAGTTCGCATGATAAAACTAGTTTTGATTAGATCTTTGTGTATGTTAATTTCTGGACAAAATTGATTGCATATCCACGATCCTCGCGGAGAGACGGAGAGAACCATATGTGGCACGCGCATTTTCGTTAAGATTTGTTCGTGTCCATCGAGAACATGATGAGCAAGGTTGAACGCGTAAATTCTGGAAAACGCAGGCGCTGGATCCGTGCTTCGCATGGCTTCAGTTTGAATCTTGTTTCCCTCCAGACCGGGCCAATCGCGTGCCGCCACGCAGTTTAATTAAATTGTGCGTTTTGGCCCTGGCTTCAATTATTACAAGTTTGCCACTGCGTGTTATTTAAATCCATTTAAACTTAAATGTTTATTTCACAATTTAATCAAACTTCCAAAAATCATATTAAATTTATTTTTAATCCAAATTAGGTGGGAATTTTTTTTGTTAGATTCCAAATTTCCTCTAGTTTTTTTTAGGCATAGTAACTCAAGTTGTGCCTGGTGATTTTTTGGACTTGTCTAATGATCTTTGACATGTGTGCATTATATGTATGTTTCACCATTTTTATCATAAAATAACCATACATTATCCAAATTGAATGAAATTTCATATGATGATTCTTGACTCATGCCTGGATATTTTGGTATATAATTTGTAATTTTTTGATCTCTGGATTGATAGATATGATTTATTCAATTTGAGTGTGACAATATGTGTCACACTATGCTATGCTGAGTTCATGATTTATTTTTCCATGCTTGCACTAGGCCTATGGCTCTGATTTTTTGCATGAGATATCTTGTATATGTTAGGTTTCACCATGATTTTTTGTGGATTTAACTGATCCATTTTCTAATTGATTTGGATTTTTGATTGCTGTTTAGCATTTTTGGATTGCTTCTTGAGTGACAAATTTACATGTCTTGTTAAATACTCATCCCTTATCCTATGAATGTGAAAATTGGTGTAGTGTTTCTTAACATGTTAAACTCCATTTGGCTTTGGTCCCACTCATTTCTAATTTGATCTCACTGTTTTACAATTGATTGAAGTTGACACTTGTTTTGTGACCTAGTTTAGGTTGATTTTTGCATGCCATGACATGTTGAATTTAATTTCCCTACTTCCACTAGTCCAAATGGCATGAAAATTGACATGTAGCTCATTGAATATGTTCTGTTTAGGATAGAATTTTTGTGGAATTTATTGAGCTGGTTTGATATTTGTTTGGTTGTGATCATGCTGTTGACTCATATGTGGTTCACATTTGACTACTTTGACTTAGATTGTGCATAAAATGAAATTAGTGCATAGTTTTGATGTGAGGCCAATTAGGTTCTCTTTTTAATTGATAAACCTTGGTTTTGGTTATGTTTCACTTGCTGTTTTACATTTTTTCCCTCCTTTGGACCCTAGGCTTGTCCTAGTGGTCTTATTACTCATGTTTGAGTTTGACTTTGACTTTTCAGGTTAAGAAGCAAAGTGCTTAAAAGGAATTAATGCAAGTTGAATTGTTTCAGTTGACTATTGTGAACTAACTTATTTGTTTTGTAGGGATCTTGGTTCACTTGAGCTTTGTGCTATGCACATTGCATTGTTTGATTATGTTGTTTGTTGATTCTTATGTTGGTTGTTTTGAGTTAATGATTGGGATGCTGATTATATTTGATTGATTTCAGGTACCCATAGTTACTCAGTTCTCTTAAGAACTTGCATTGCTTTGCTTGTATAGCATTTGCATTGAGGTAGACTCTCTTGTCTCCATGTAGTCTGGAAGACCTGGCTTGTTATTTAGCCAGGCAACTGTCTGAAGTCCTCCTTAAGAGGCAATGATTGTGATTGTTTATGTTTGTCCTAAGCAGGAAAAGTCCTCATTTGAGGCAATTGGTGGATATAAGAGATATGTAGCCTATCTCCCACTATTCTGTGTGTCTTCTCCTTGCTCCCATGACATGGTTGTAGCATTGAGATCCAAACCCAAGATCTATCGAGTCTAATTTGTGGAGAGAGTTCCATCTTTCTGAACTCCCACACCTTCTGATATTCAATACTCTCTCTGACCAGAGATAAGAGTGATGAGGCACACCCCTCATATCCTTTCATCTGCTTCACCTTAGCCCCTCAATGGCAAGGTTAAGAGCGCCATTCACCTATTCCAGTGGACTTTTTTAAGTCAAACCCTTTGATTGAGCCTCCTTGTTTGGTTATAGTGGATGCTAAATGACTTTGTTTGCTTGATTGACTGTTGCATTTGTACATGCTTACTTGCCATTGTGCATTCATCATTATTGATTGTTAATTCTTGTATGATCGTTATTGCATATCCTTGTGATCTATGTTTGTTTGCCCATTGAGGACAATTGTAAGTCCATGTTGATTGGCTTTTGTTCCCATGATATGGAAGGATAGAGTGTAAGACCTCATTGGTCACTCATATCTTCTTTTCTTTTGTTTGTTGTATGAGAGGATGCGATTGTAAGTCCCTGTGATGTGGCATTTGTATTCCTATGACCATACTTTGGAGGTTGGTTTAAGTCCAGATAGATTGGCATCCGACTTCCAAGTTTTGTTTTACTCTAGGAGGTTGGTGTAAGCCCAGTTATTGGTATCCGACATCCGCTTTTGCTTTTGTGAGATTGGTATAAGACCATTGATGGCATCCGGTATCATTGTTTTGTTTTAGGAGATTGGTGTAAACCCATTTATTGGTATCCGACATCCGCTTTTTGCTTTTGTGAGATTGGTATAAGACCATTGATGGCATCCGGTATCACCTTGCGTTATTTTTACTTGCTTTGTTGCCTCATTCCTAAGGACACACTTGAATCATCTTCTATATGATTTCAAGAGGTGAACCTTTATAAGAAGTTTTACATTCCATCATCCATACCATCTTTGTCCTAAACTTTTTCACACTTTGTTTTCAAAAACTTTGACTTGTTGTGCAAACATTCTCACATTCTTTTCAAATTAGAAACTTGGACCCTAAGTCCTTGACTTTTCAAGCTCCATTTCATAATACTCCTTTGAATCAATCTTAATCATACCTTGACCATACTTTGTGAATAATCATAATCAATTAACTTCATCCATGCAAATGTTTTGGCTTTGTCCATTGTTAATATGTTTTCATACATTAGCCGTAGGTTTTAATTACCATAGTGGTTGATGTAATTCTTACCTTATCCTTAGTGAGTTGATTGTAAGCCTTCCATACTTATTATAGGGTTAACCCCTCACTAGTATGTTGAAGCCGTCCTCGCATGGTGGATTGTTGATGTTGGTTGAGTTTTCTCCCATTGGTAATGAAAAGCCTTAGTGCTCTTGTGTTTTAAAAATGAACTCACTAATTTTTGGAAATCTTTTAGCCGAACTACGGCGTTTTGATCCTTACCTTTGATGGAAGGTACGTAGGCAACGGGTTCATCCGTTCGAACACAAAAATAATTAACTTGTACATTCTTTTCTCATCATCCCATTCATGTTTGCACAATATGTCAAAACAAATAAACATTTATTATACAACAAGTGTGAAAAGGGCTCCCTAGGAGTACCTAGGACGTGATGGGTGCCTAACACCTTCCCATTGCGTAATTTACCCCTTACCCAGATTCTCTGATCTTTTTCATTAGTATTCTACGTGTAAAACTTCTTAGGTTTTTGTTCGCTTTTTAACCAGTCCTTAGGATAAATAAAAGTGCGGTGGCGACTCGATTCATTGTATGCTTTGCTTATGGTTTAATCAATAAATCATATAGCGACGAATACACCGCTACAAAAGTGATTATACAAAAATCACTTATTTTTAAGTCAAAAACAAATATGCTGAAAAAAATAGAGAAGACAAAGATTTGATGAGGCAGTTCCCCCGTCGTCCTCGCTTCGGGGTGCGTCTGCCCTCAATTCTAAAACTAGAATTGAGATTGTTTTAATAGATATCACCTGTTTAGTATAACAGTTTATACAAGGATTGAAAAGCAAATATACAACAGAATTCTCAAGACGTTGAATGTTGCTTCCACTCCTTGTTCCTTGATTCAAGGTGAATCAAGTCCTTCGGTTGCTGTTGATAGACCTCCGGTTCCATCCCCTTTGTTGAATAACTCTCAGTTCTTCAAACCCTCGGCCCGACTGATCTCAACTACAACAAATCGAACCCGAAATCTTCCCTTCAATATCACTGAATCCGCTACTAGATTGATGAAGACTTCCTCTTCTCAATCACCTTCGCTCAGCTGAAAATTTATGAAGAAATCGTCCAAAAAAAAAACCCCAAAAATCAAACCAATCTTGGAGGACAAAACCCTAAAGGTTTTATTCAAGAAAAAACCTGTCGCAAGCTTCAACCCGAACCGGATTCCCCAATCTCGGCTTCGAACGTTATCACCTTTAACCAATCACAAAGCACTTCAAAAATAGTTGTGTGTAATTGATGTGTTGTGAGATGTTGAAGATGAAGATGAAGAATCTTGGGCACCTATTTCACTTTTTCTTGTTCTTTGTACACTTGAATCAATTTGTCAAATGTTGGTTGATACAAGTAACTGAACTTCTATATATAGTAACAAACCAACCAACCCACTTAACAACTTTTCAAACAAAGTGGGAATTACTTAAAAACTGTATTTGCGCGCGAACGGCCGACCATAGCAGGTCTATGCGTCGACACATAGCCTGTAGTTTTGGACAATCTGAAAAACACATCAGTATGCGTCGACCATAGGTCCGCGTGCGCTGACCCGTGGGAAAGTGAAACCTTCATGCGCCGACCCTGCGGTCGACTCAAGCCTTCGTGCGATGACCCGTGAGAAAATCCACTATGTTATGTGCCGACCCTGCGGTCGACTCAAACCCTGCAAATCTGCAAAAATTCAGATTTTTATGGTTTTCATGCATTTTGTCATGACCACATTTTATCCACATATGTTGTATGAAATATAACAGTTTAGATGAACATAGAAAAGGATATGATAGGTGATATGTTGCATTTGTTTTGTAGAGGTGGAATCGACAATGTCGATTCATCCATGGTGGTAATTTGTCATCATCGAAACCTATGATCGTATGTTGTATGACAGTTTGCCCTTACAAATAAAACTTCAAGTGTGCAAATTGGTTCATGGTGGTTGACCAGAGAAAGTCAACTGGTCAAAACTGGGGTCACTAGACCATATCTCCTACACTTTTTGTCATATTAAAATGATTCCCAGAGACAAGTTACTCCTTATGACATTCCAAACAACTTTCATGTTTAGGTCAAGAGCTAGTTTTGCTTGGAAAGTCATTTATTATGGTGAAAGATTATAGGTCATTTTGTTTGTGCCCTAGTTAGAAGGTCAACTTCCAAGGACCATAACTTGCTCAATTTATATGATATTAAGGTCATCCAAATTTCATTATCAAATTCAAGATGTCTTCTCCAACTTTGATTCTTTAAGAAATTTCAAATTCAACTTGAAAGGGCATGTGCCAAGAGGAAACATTATAGGCCATTTTGAGGCATTACCATTGAACAAGCAATTTTCCTCAACTTCTAAAATGCATAACTCCTTCATTCCAAATCCAAATGAGGTCACATTTATGACAAAATTGAAGAGGTTTGAAATATATACAACTTTGATGAAGGAAAGTTTTCCATTTGAAGCCCATATAAAAAGTTATTCAAGGTGGAAGAAGTGAACATTTGACTTGGTACTTAGAAAAATTTCAATTATGTTTGATTTTCCAAACTTCCACCTCAAAATTCATCATGATCCAAGCCTCAAATGGAAATGTTTTCAACATGAAAGTTGTTCCCCTTGATCACACCTTTCCAAAAAGTCTAAAATCACTTTATTTGGCCAAGGACTGAAAGACTTGCGCATGGCTTTTCTTCAAGGTTCCATTTGGATGAATCTCATTACCATTTCCCAATTCCAAATTCATGGCTTCCTGACACACTTTCAGCATCACTCATGATCAACTTTGGACCTTTTTACATCACTTTATGGGCCTATCACATGCTTATGCATCCATGCAAGTGAGAATTGCTATTTTTGGCATTTGATTGGAAGAGTGTGGAAATTAATTGTTCATCCTATAAATACATTGCCTCATGCTCAGAATTGAGGACACATTGCCCAAGCTTTGATCCTGCAACCCTATTGTAGAGGTAAATTCATGACCATTAAGCTATGGGTAAACTTAACGTAAATAAAACAAGAGTCGCCACCGCGCTTTTATTGTTTCCAAAGGAAAAGGGAAAAGTACGAACAAAACCCAAAGATAAGAAGTTTTCAAATCAAAACTAATAAAATGCTAGAGATTACAGGTAAGGGGGTTGGTTACACAGAGGGAAGGTGTTAGCACCCAAAGTGTCCTAGGTACTCATAGGGAGACCTTTTTTATGTGTGTATGTGTTTTTGGTATAAAATGATGTTTGAGATAAATAGAATGTGGAGACGAGAAAAAAATTCATTTTATTATATTTTTGTGTTTGACGGGACCTTCGGACTTGGGCCTATGTATCAACATAAAAATGAGGGATCAAAACCTCGTAGTTCATGGTATCAATTTCAAAATGAGTGAATTGCTTTTAATCAAGAGTTAAGTAAAAAATTGGCACAAATGATCCAAAATTTTGAATGAGTGTTAGTTCTTTTTGTCTTTTGAAATCTTAAGTCAATATGGTTAAGTTCATTTACAAGTTTGATTTAAGAAAAGAGTTTAAAAATGCAATGGCATAAGGCCAAAGTTTCTAATTTGAAATAAGGTCTAAGTTTTGAAATCACAAGCAAATAAGGTTTTTGAAAAGGGAGAGAGATTTTGAAATTTAAGAAGTCGGAGAAGATGAAGAGACTAATCCTAAGCATAAAATTAAAAGTTAAGAGTTAAAAAGAACTGACCAATGGGATGCAATCCAACAGACAAGAATGTCATATAGAAAACCCATTTTCCCTTTGGACTTTGAATCAAACAATAATCAGCAAGAAATTATCAATATCAAGCATCATGGAGATCAAGGCATCAAATAAAGATGACCACATCCAAACAAGCAAATCCCATAGCTAGCAGTCTTCTTTGTCTTCTCATGTATCAGATGAAATACTCCTTGATTAACTCAGAATAAGGCATTGGACACAAGATCAAAATAACAGTTACATCAAGACCATGTAGCAGATGAGTTCCAGTGGATCCTAATACTTGCATCAGATGAAGGCTCAAATCACAATAACTTAGTCTCAAAAATGTTGACATTGACCAAGTCCTCTTGTATATGGAATGTTGCCTAATCCTAAGTCCAAAAGTTCAGATCAAACCCAATAGTTCACACAAACATTTTTTAGGGTTTTTTTTTGTTTATTAGGTATCTTAAGGTCCTAAGATCACAAACACAAACAGAATACACAAACAAATATATACAATTACAATATATGGCTCAAATGAGCAAAGTGAAAATGACATAAACATAAACAGGTTTAATGATATGTAAATGACAATGAATGGTAAATGACTAGAAATTAAATTGCATAAAGCAAATGACTTGAAAGTAAAGCAAAGTTAATAAGAGTTAGTCAAATGTCAGTCAAGGTTAATTAGATGTTAGTAGTGTTTTGCTTTTCAATTGATTAAGTCATTCTTTGGAGAACACTCAACCATCTATTCACAAGCACGGATCCTTGAACCAAGACATCTTCCAAAGGAAGTAAAAAAGGCCAAGTTTCCACACAATACCATGAAAGATGGGAGACTTACAATCTCACTTACTAGAATGTTATGCCTTTAGGGTCAAAATTTAGGTCTATGTTAAGCAATCGTAATTGGACTTATGTAGAAGTCACAACCATCTGAGGTCGGGCAATAAAAATTTAGGTGCTAATGCATGTTAAATATTTGGTATAATTAACCAAACTCCTAAAACATACTACACACTAAAAGAAAAAAGATCAAAGGATGGACCTATCTCATCCATACTTGTATTGGTTCATATAACACAAGGTTATTGATGAACCAACTAGCCTTAGGATCTCGAGATTTCATTGGTCAATGAAAGGGATGGGAAAGAATAGGATGAATATGAAGAGGGATGAGAGATTAGAGAAACACAAATTGATCATGAGAGGAATTTTATCAAATTAAAATCATTCATTCACTTTGGGAGATAAAATGTACATTTCATCAATCCCCTAAATCCAATGATTTTAACCCAACAAAAGTCAAATCAACCTTGACCAAGGCCCAAACAAATAGTCAAACATCACAAGACCATAAAAATGGCTCAACATAATTTTTACACAATTAATCAATTAAAAATCAAATTAAAATGCATAAAAATTCAATTTAATTTGGTCAAAACCTAAAATCTCTTCAAAACACCAAATAAATGGCCAAGAGATTTATCATAGGTCAAACAAACTCAAAGGACCTTAGAGAAAAAATTTCATGATTTTTAAAAAGTCAGAAGCATTTTTAAACAATTAAAAATATGCACAAAAATAATTAATTCATGAAAAATATCAAAATTAATCCAAAAATTAATTTTAATTCTTAAAGTGAGAGAGGAAAATATTTAAAGATTTTTGGTGAAAGTCCCATATTTTTTGGATTAAAAATGAAATTCTTATGAATTAAACAAAATAAAAGGATTAACGATAAAATTAGAAATTAAAATAAAAATAGAAAAAACAAGGGCTATCAGATCTCCCTTATTAATTGAGGTGGCAAATTTGATGGCCACACGCGCATGTTTTGTGTTGGACCTTGGTCAAACAGATGTACGCGTGGTAATCAAATGGAACGGTCCAGATTATAACATTTCAACTTGATCAGATGGCCAGGAAGCGTGACAACACACCATCGGCGTTAGGGCTCCAGTCATCTTCTTCGGTGACCTCCACCAGATTGGTCCAACTTCATCTCAATGGAAAATGGCAAACAAGGATACTATTTTAAAGAGAAAATGCTCAGGATCACGAATCTGGCCTCAATTTTCTCCAATTCCAAGTATATAGAAAGATACAGGGATTTGAATTTTGAGGATCATGAACTGAGTTGCTTCGATTTGACCTCAAAGCAACTCAATCTTGTTGTCTACATTGGCAGGACTTCAGCCAACCAAAAATGACAAAGAATGGTGAAGAATTGAGAGAGAATCGAAGAGATGAAGTTTTTGAAAAATCACCTTCGAGTTGCTTCAAATTCACTTGATCTTGATATGGATTTGTTTGCTTTCTCTTTCTCTTGCTTGCAAAAACCAATTGAGATGAAGAATGCAATGAATTCTTGGAGTTTGAATTTCCAAACAGAAGATGAAGTTCAAGCTTGATTTCAAATGAAACCTTTAAGAATTCTATGAAATGGAGGGTTTGGATTGCTCTGGCAAAGTTTGGGCAAGGTGTTGATGAAGTTATGATCACATTTCTTCTCTATTTATAGCCAATGCATATGCTTTTCACACACTTTCATTTGAATGTTCAAAATTAGCAACTTCCTTCATGAGCTAGCATGGGCGTGTGTAAAGCCCAAATAATCATTTGAAAAGGTCAAAGGTCATGCATAGGTCATGCTGAAAGTGTTGCATTAAGCCATGCAATGTTGAAATGAGTTTGATCATGAAATCCTTCCAAATGGTACCACACATTGCACCCATGCGCAAGTCCTTCAATATTGATCCAAATGAGATGATTTTGGACTTTTTAGAAAGGAGATATCAAGGGGAACAAATTTCATGTTGAACACTTTTCCATTTGAAGCTTGGTTCATGATCAATTTCAAGGTGGAAGTTTGGGAAATCAAACATATTTGAAAATTTTCTAAGTATTAAGCCAAATGTTCACTTCTTCCACCTTGAATAACTTTTGCTATGGACTTTAAATTGAAAAAGTTCCTTCATAAAAGTTGTATCTCTTTCAAACCTATTCAATTTAGTTACCTATTTGATCTCATTTGGATTTGGCATGAAGGAGTTATGCATTTTAGAAGTTGAGGAAAATCACTTGTTCAATGGTAATGGTCCAAAGTGACCTATAATGTTTCCTCTTGGCACATGCACTTGAAAGTTGAATATGAGCTTCCTCCAAACATAAAAGTTAAATTGGACATATTTAATTTGATCATGGAATTTAAATGGATTTAATCTCATAACAATTGAGCAAGTTATGGTCTTGGAAAGTTGGCCTCCTAACTAGGCTTCAGACAAAATGACTTATAATCTTGCACCATAAAAAATGAATTTACAAGAAAAAATAGATATTGACTTCAACATGAAGTTGTTTGGAATGTCATTTTGAGTAAAGTTTCTCTTGGAATCATTTTCATATGACAAAATTTGTAGGAGATAGAGTCTAGGGAACCCCAGTTTTGACCAGTTGACTTTCTCTGGTCAACCACCATGAACCATCTTGCTAGCTTGACATTCTCTTGATATTTGGGACTCATGGAGGATAATATATGTGTATTATGGTATAATATGAAGTATCCCTTGAAATATTTGATCAATTGTTGAAGAAACTTGTTGAAGAAGTCACACAAGATACCTAGATGAATTAGGGTTTCCAAGGCAAACAAACTTAAAACTCTTGATGAAATCTTGATCAAAATGATATGTGAAGACCAAAGGGATCCATATATAATGTATAGAACCAATGTTAACCATTTCTTGATTATTCTCCTTGCATTGAGGGTCTCAAACCCTAGATATGAGCTTGATGGAAAATAGATGAGCATACACACTACCTACAAAAGCAACAAATTATACATTGACATATTTTTGGTATTTTGGTTAGTAAAAATACAAAGTATGATACAATCAAAATGTGCTTGGTGATCTCTCCCAATGCAAACCCAATGAATAAGGGGTAAGGAGGATGCCAAGGTGTGATCCCAAGGTCAATGCATATGATGAGATAACATGAGGGGTCTTAGGGTCAAAATTGGGGTCTTACACCTACCATTCACCATTAGAGGATAAACTTGAAGGTTTTCAATTGAAAATCGAGTTTCAATTTCACTTCTGTTTTGAAGTTGAAACTCCAAGAATCTAAGCCATTCTTTGATCCAATTCACTTCCTGCAAGCTTCTGAAGTCAAGCCAAGGCCAATTGGAAGCAAGATCAAGCAAGATTCAAACTCCTCGAAGGTGATCTTTTAGAAACTTTCTCTCTTCGATTCTCTCTCAGTTCTTCACCATTCTCTTTGATTTTTGGTTGGTTGAAGTCCTACCAATGTAGGCAACAAGATTGAGTTGCTTTGAGGTCAAATCTAAGCAACTCAGTTCATGATCCTCAAACTTCAAATCCCTGTATCTTTCAATATACTTGGAATTGGAGAAAATTGAGGCCAAGTTCGAGCTCCTGAGCATTTTTTCTTTGAATCCATGTCCTTGTTTTTCATTTTAGTGAAGGTTGATGGTGGACCAGTCCGCTGAGGTCCACCAGAGAAGAAGACTGGAGCCCTAGCTTCGGTGGTGTGTTAGCACCCTCTCATCCGTTTGATCATGTTTAAATGTTTTAATCTGCTCCCTTGCTTTTGAATACCATCCCTATGACGCGTTGACTGAGGTGTATGGTGTGAAGCGCGCGCGTGGCCATCAGATTTGCCACCTCAATTAATGAGGGAGATCTGTTGACCCTTGTTTTTTTTTGCTTTTTATTTCAATTTCTGAATTTATTTTAATTACTCTTATTTTATTTAATTCATAGAAATTTCATTTTTAATCCAAAAAATATGGGACTTTCATCAAAAATCTTTAAATATTTTTCTCTTCCATATTCTGAATTAAAATTATTTTTTTGGATTAATTTTGATATTTTTAATGAATTAAATATTTTTGTGCATATTTTTAATTATTTAAAAATACTTCTGACCTTTTAAAAATAGTGAAATTTTTTGTTTAAGGTCCTTTGACCTTGTTTGACCTAGCAAATCCCTTGGCCATTTATTAGGTGTTTTGAAGGGATTTTAGGTTTTGATCAAATTAAAATGTATTTTAACTCATTTCTAAATTGAATCTTACTTGATTAAATGTTTAAAAATATTGTGGAGCCATTTTTATTGTCTTGTGATGTTTGACTTTCTGTTTGGGCCTTGGTCAAGGTTGATTTGACTTTTGTTGGATCAAAACCACTGGATTTAGGGGATTGATGAAATGTACATTTCATCTCCCAAAATGAATGGATGGTTTTAATTTGATGAAATTCCTTCCATGATCAATTTGTGTTTCTATCTTCCCCTCCTTCTTCATCTTCATTCCTATTCTTTACCATTCCCTCATTTGACCAATGAAATCTCTAATGTCTAAAGGCTAATTGATTCATCAATGACCTATGTCAGATGAATCAATATAAGTATGACTGTGATATATCTCTCCCTCTTGATATTTTATTTTACTGTGTGGTATGTTTTAGGAGTTTAGTTCTTCATACCAAATCTCTAACATGCATTAACACCTAAATTTTTATTGCCCGACCTCAAATAGTTGTGACTTCTACATAAGTCCAATTACGATTGCTTAACATAAAGCTAAATTTGACCCTTAAGGCATAGAATTCTAGTAAGTGAGATTGTAAGTCTCCCATTCTTCATGGAATTGTATGGAGACTTGACCTTTTTTCCTTTCATGGGAGCTAGTGGTATACTTGTTGAATTATCCAAGTTGGATCCCTTCTCATGGAAGATGTCCTGGTTTAAGGATTCATACTTGTAAATGAATGGTTGAGTATTCTCCAAAGAATGACTTAATCAATTAAAAAATCACCACTAACACTTGACTAACTTTTGACTAACATTTGACTAACTCTTGTTAAGTTTCAGTCATTTATCATTCATTGCCATTTACATTTCATATAACTTGTTTATGTTTATGTCATTTTCACTTTGCTCATTTGAGCCATATCTTGTGATTGTATATATTTGTTTGTGTGTTTTGATTCTGTTTGTGGTCTTAGGACCTTAAAATACTTAGTAATAACAAAAACACTAAAAACATATGTTGGACTATTGAACTTGATCTGAACTTTTGGACTTAGGATTAGGCAACATTCCCTGTGCAAAAGGACTTGGCCAATGCCAACATATTGAGACTGGGCCTTTATCTGATGCAAGACATTGGATCTCTTAGGTTCATCTACTATCTTATCTTTGTGCTTAATTATTACTTTGTTATGATCTTTGTCTGATGTTTTGTTTTGAGTTAATCAAGAAATATTCCATCTGATACATGGGAAGACAATGAAGACTGCTAGCTATTGGAATGCTTGCTTGGATATGGCTATTTTTATTTGATGCCTCGATCTCTATGATGTCTGGATATTGCTCATTTCTTATTGCTTATTACTTGATTAAAGTCCAAAGGAAAATGGGTTTCTATATGACATTTTGTCTGTTGGATTGCATCCCATTGGTCAGATCTTTTCAACTCTTAACTTTTAAATTTATGCTTAGGGTAGTCTCTTCATCTCCTCCCACTTCTTAAGTTTCAAATCTATCCTTCCTTTCAAAAAACCTTCTTTGTTTGTGTTTTCAAACTTAGACATGTTTTAATGATTACAAACTTTGGCCTTATGTCAATGAATTTTAAAAATCTTTTCTTAATCAAATTTGTAAATAAACTTGACCATATTTGACTTAAAATTTCAAAAGACAAAAATAACTAACAACCTCATTCAAATCTTTGGCTTTTATTCCCTTTTACTTCAACTTTTGTTAAAATCAATTCACCAACTTTCTTTGAAATTTTTACCACGAACTACGAGGTTTTGATCCCTCATTTTTATATTGGTACATAGGCACAAGACTGAAGGTCTTGTCAAACATAAAAATATAATCAATGAATTCTTTTCTCATCCCCACACTCTATTTTTTCAAACATATTTTATACAAAATACAAATACACACATAAAAAAGGGCTCCCTAGGAGTACCTATGACACTTTGGGTGCTAACACCTTCTCTCTGTTTAACCACCCCCCGTTACCTGTAATCTCTGACATTTTATTAGTTTTGATTTGAAAACTTCTTATCTTTGGGTTTTGTTCGTACTTTTTCCCTTTCCTTTGGAAATAATAAAAGCGCGGTGGCGACTCTAGTTTTATTGACGTCAAGTTTATCCATAGCTTGATGGTCATGAATTTACCGTTATAGAGTTTATGTCATAGTTTTGTGCCTTGTAATACCAGACACATCACACTAGTTGTGGAAAGCCTCATTACAAAATTCAAGACTATTGTCAGTCCTCAACCTCTTGACCTTGCCTTCAGTTTGGTTTTTGACTAGAGTCTTCCAACTTTTAAAATTTTCAAAATTTTCATCCTTAGTCTTCTAGATGAATACCCATAACTTTCTGGAATAGTCACCAATTATGGATAGGAAATACTTTGCACCTGAGTATGAAGGATTCCTTGTAGGTCCCTAAAGATCAACATGAATGTAATCAAGGGATTCATGTGTCCTTTGTTTACCTTTATTAAATTTCATTCTACAGGATTTACCAAATACACAAGGTTCGCAAAAATCTAGTTTTTTGACCTTGTTACCATACATCATATTTTGTTTCGATAATTCTACCAAGCCTCTTTCACTAACATGACCAAGTCTCTTGTGCCATAGTTCTTCTTCGACGTTGATTTTATGGATGCCACATTTGTTGAACCACTTGCGACCTTAGCCTTAAGGGTGTATAGGTCTTGTTTTTTCACGCCTCTCAAGACTTCCTTTTACCCCTTCATTACCCTTAGGATACTCTTCTCTCCTTTGAGAACATATCCTTTCTTGTCAAATTCACCAAGAGAAATCAAATTCCTCTTAAGATCAGGTACATACGTGACATCGACCAATAGCCTGATTGACTCATCATGGAGCTTGAATATTACAGATCCAATACCTATAATTTTGCAAGATTTATTGTTTCCCAACAACACTGATCTACCATCTTGATCATAAAATTCCTCAAACACGTTTTTGTTTGGAGTCATGTGCTAAGTACAACCTGAATCCATAATCCACTCCTTGCTAGAGCCGCTGCTTGAAATCACCAAGACATCAGATGATTCATAACCATCTTGCATAATGGTTGCACTACCATTATCCTTTCCACCGTGATTATTCAGTCGATCAGAGCACACCTTTCTTATGTGACCCTCCTTCTTACAATGATAACACCTAATAGAAGGAACATTACCACCATAAGAATTATGTAGAACTTTACTCTTCTTCTTCTCAAACCTACCATTTTTCTTTGTGAATTTTCCTTTTACAAACAATTTCTCACCAATAGGTGATGGCTTGTGCTTCTTTCACTTGTTCAAGTCCAACGAATCTCTTCCATACAAGAGCGTTTCTTTGAAATGAGCATGAGACTTAGGTCAATCACATAACAACGACAACACTTGATCTTCATCATCAATCTTGACCTCGATATTCTCAAGATCAAGAATTAACTTGTTGAATGTATCCAGCTGCTCAGCCAAGACTTTGTCTTCACTCATCTTGAATGACTATAAAGCTTGCTTCAAGTAGAAGCAAAAGTATAACAACTCGTATAATATATATCTAGAATAATATCATACAAGTGTTATTATTTGGTACTAACACAATCATAAGTGCCATTGGAATCATTTACATACTTGACCAATTATACAAAAAAATACAACATATGGTACAAGATATGCAAAGTGCCAAAAATAAAAATCTAAGATCTAAATACAGTATTCATCATCGTACATGATTCACAGCGGAAAATCACAATAATTGTATCCCTTGAAACATCAATGCATAACTCTTGTATACTAAACCTGCAATCAAAACCTGAAAAATAACAACAAAATTGGGGTGAGATAATAATCTTAGTGATTTCCCCTATCCTATGGGTCCACTAGGCTCTACATGGTTTTCT